>NW_024426996.1:36822420-36840010 GCF_017311325.1 Ursus maritimus | reverse complement strand
AAAGATCTCAGAAGACTATTGATGTCATCATCCAGACACATTTCAATTCTTCAAACATTTCAGGAATGGCCTCAAAACTTCATAGTCTATTCAGAACAGATGTTTTAGATTGAACCACAGTTTAAGTGGGAGACTAGCAAGGGGGAGATTCCACCACTTGTTACTAAAACATTACTAGAGAGCTCCACAGAATATAGTAGCAAATCAGTACTTTGGAGGAAAAAAACAAAATTGGAATCTTTCTTTTCACTTTTTCTTTTTCATCTAAACTAACTAAAGGATTTAGCATTTGTAAGAATGGCCATTAATTTCTTTGTTATAGTTCTTTTTTCTCCCTATACCTTCTTGTTCACCTGTTTGTTTTGTTTTGTTTTGTTTTTGTTTGCCTGTTTTTTTATTTTCTGTCAACCACTTAACTTCAGAAGTTAAAAGCATGGGTTTAGGAGTTAGACCTTCCTTGACTCCTGCTTATACTCCATAACTAGCTTATGGCCTTGGGCCAATTATTTTACCTCTCCATACCTCGGATTCCTAATTTTTTTTTGAAGATTTTATTTATTTATTTGAAGGAGAGAGCCCAAGTGAGGGGAGGGGTAAAGGAAGAGGGAGAAGCAGACTATCCGCTGAGCATGGAAGCCCAACACAGGGCTCAATCCGAGGACCTTACGATTATGACCTGAGCCTAAGGCAGACATTTAACTGACTGAGTCACCCAGGCGCCCCTGATTCCTCATTTTGTAAATTGTTATATTCTAGTACTTATCTTGAGTGATTACTATATACATTAAATATAATAATTCACATGAAGCCCTTATCAAAAGCATTTAATACGTATTTAATGAAAATTCTTAAATAATTTTCCTCTCCTTTTCATTGCACCTCACAGAGCTCTAGCAGGATGGACCAAGGATCCCAGCTGCTGCATTCTGAAATCCACATCCTTGTTAGCACTGAGAGCATGCTTCCTGCAGGCTTCTCCCAGCCAGGAACTGGATGTTTCCTAAGGCAGCAGGTTTCTGGGAAACACAGGACCCTTTTGAAACCAACCTTTGGTTTGAAGGCTTCTGAAGACCTTGCCAAACCTTCCTCAGACTACATGGCAGTCTAGCACACTTCTACCAACATCTCTCCCTCTCTTCTTCCCTTGGGTCAGACTTGCACTGTGGTCTGGTTTCTCTAAGATTCCTCATCTTCTTTCACACAGTTACCCTACTGAAACCTCTGCAGTTCTGTTCTCAGCTTGGTATCTCATGGAGAACTCAGACATCAACACGAGCATTCATCTTTAAAGACCAAACTCTTTGCCATTGACTCCTTTCATTTATTTTATTTTATTTTATTTTATTTTATTTTATTTTATTAAGATTTTATTTATTTATTTGACAGAGAGAGTAAAAAGCAGGGGGAGCAGCAGGCAGAGGAAGAGGGAAAAGCAGGTTCCCCACTGAGCAGGGAGCCTCATGTGGGGCTTGATCCCAGGACTCTGGGATCATGACCTGAGCCAAAGACAGATGCTAAACCGACCGAGCCACTGCCATTGACTCCCTTTGGACTGCCAGGCTATATATACCAGTCCTCATGCCTATCTGTATTTTGCTGCCCTGCTTCTCTCACCTTAAGAATGGGATGGACCAAGGGTCAATCTATACAATTTAAGGTATGCTTCTCAAGAGCTAAATCAGACTGTCCCAACATTGCCCTTTGGGACATAACTTGAAAATATCACATTCATAATAAATAGATAACTTATCCTAGTTTATTCTTTATTAGAGAATGAAAGCAATCCCTTTTGGTCATTTTTAGAGAGTAATGGAATGAAACACATGCCACATCCACTGAATGTCAATCTACTAAGTTGTAAGTGTATGTCACTAAAATGTAATTCAGGTTATAGCAATTACTATACATTTCCTTGTACTGTCTTTATACATGTTTATATGTGTAAGAACATTTGCCTCAGCTTTTATAATGAGACTTAGCTATTCTGTGCTTTAAATATAGAAGATGAATCTCGGTGGGAAGGGGCATCTCGTTAACCAGCCCAGTACTTCCCAGAGTGAACCATTGCTTTTTGCCATCCGTACACTTTGATACCTGGTACTCCTACACGAAGGTGCCCCAGTGGTATGTCACTTTCACTCTATAGTTTTAATACACACACTTGTACCTTAATTCTACTCTTCGTTCAATTTCAGCTCAGCGCATGCAGCCCATGAATATAAACAAACAAATAAATGTATACTTTCATAAATATTAAGAAAGGACAGAGAAGGCATCAAAGAGAAAATAAGAAGAAATATAGACTGGCTTAAAAGGAACAAGTGATTTTACTAGCCCAGGGAGCTTGGTCTCAGGGCTGAAAGGCCCTGCTCCTTTTCTTATTGGGACACAATAAGTTTGTTGGTGCCTCAAAGAGCTGACACTGCTTTGTTAGGTGTCTTTTAAGGTTTGCTTTCGCCTGGTTTCTGCCCCATCTCTTTGCTCTCTTCTTCCCTGATGCTTTTGTGACAAAGATCCAAAAAGTGAGATTACCTGAATGCAGCCCAACCAGACTCTCCCTCAAAAAGCCCTGCTTCTTTTCCAGGTAACTGATATACGATGAGTGTTCTCACCACTTCAGCTGAGACCCTGTTGCTACACTAAGTGGTGTAACTTGAACTCCATTTTAAGTCCAAAATTCGAACCCTAATATAACACATCAAAGCCTTCATCTAAGGGGTAGCAAGAAATAAACAAACACTGGACCATGGATCTCTGAAGGATGCAGACCATTATACCCCTCACAGTGTCTTCAATTTATTTAAAACTCAATATAATTTTGAGAATGAAATGTTTAATCTTTTTTAACTTTCCAAACACTGGATGCCTGAAAGGTTCAATAGTGCCCCGTGTCTCCTCTGAACTGCTAGCCCAGGTGTTAATTGGCAAAGTTACTCAGTACCAGCCTCGGCTCAGTATCTAAACATGCAGTGCAGGGACCTTTTCATTTCTTCCTCACCACAGGCCCCAGTTTGAAAGGACCATGGATTAAGTGAAACCAGTAAATCAGATTAGAAATACAAAAGACATACAGTAGTCTCAGCTCTCAGTTTGAAACCAGCTTCTCTCAAAATGCTATTTTCATGTAGATTGTCTTTTTTTTTTTATATATCTCAATGGTGACTGCAGTTCAAGTGTAAATATTAAAAGCAATAAGAACTATTCTATGAGTTATCCTGCAGCTAGGAATTAACCTTAAGAAAGTAATCATGTCTGTGTTCCATGAAGAAGCTGTAGTCGTCACGTGTGAGTTTTTAGTATTATGAAATTGAAAACAGTCGAAATTTGCAAATATGGGATCTTGGTTAAATCCATTCATTCCCACCACAATTATTTATTAAGTGCTTCTTATGGTCCAGGCACGTTTGATGCTCTCACATCAGGGAACAAGACAGAGTCTGTAAGGAAGGCTGGATATATAGACATTAATATTTTAAAAGAAAATTGTAATGAAGTGGAATTCACCGTTTTGAAAAATAATATGTGTATGTTCATATATACGAAAGAAACACATAAGTTGAGCAGAAATTAAGATAATGTATATGAAATTTAATCACTTAATATATCAATTGTATCCCATAGTGAACATTTATGTAAAGTGTAGAAGAATGATATTTAGCAGAAAATATCGATACATATTTGCTTTCTGTCTATTCAGCTTCACAATGAAGTCGGATAGGGAAAATGTGATAGGCTACTTTCTGCTGTTTTAAAGGTTTTCATGTTCTAATGGCATAAGAAAAATAAAAACTTAGTTCAATAAGCATGCCTATATGTGAATAATCTGTAATTCTCAAATTAAACATTGGTACTAAATCAGTACAAAAATTGTACTCTCATGGCCCTCATGATTTTCCCATATTATGTCTAATTATTAGAATTTGCACATTTTATTTACATAGTTTTATTCTAGTGGATTTTATATTTAATTTTCATGAAAGTCAGATAAATTGTTTGTAAGGGTCAACAGTTTATCTGAGTACATGTTAAAGACCAAACCTCCAGCTACTTATCTATCTCTGCCCTGCATGCTACCTTTCTACGGCTGTAATGATGAAAATAGAGAGGATATTATTGTATGCAAATAATTTGGGGGTTTTCCAAGAGACAAAGCACTAGCCATAACATGGGAATTTTTAGGACGGTGGTTTGTTGATTACACCAGCCTCCCTGCCAAAAAAGCTCAAGTCTAGAAGGACGGATGGGTTCTTCAGTCATGAGGTTAATACGAGAAGTCTATCTAATTCACATTTCAAAATTGTTCTTGGGGCTGCAGTGTCTTCATGCCACCTCTTAACCTCTCTGTTGGAAGCCTTTCACAGTGAATGGCTACCAGTGTGTGGGAATAGAGAGGGCATCTCAGTTTTCCAGACATTGACAGACTGCAGTTCATGCAACTGCTTGAACTCTGGAGACCAATTGGTGTCTAGCTGTAGGAGCTTCATGGGTAAGAAAACAGGAAGCCAAGTTACAGTGGAATGTAATTCCTCTAACAATGTTCCAGTCTGCATTTCTTAGAGATCAAGCTGTTCAAATGTTCAGACTTGTGCATTCAAAATGAACTTTTAATCTCGGAAGTAGAGTCAGGCAAGAATGAGTCAATGGTGCACCTGTCAAATATTTCCTTCCTCAGACTCAGTTTCTTTTTTTCTTTGAGGATTAGGGGATATTGATAATTTGAAAGGTAAGTGTGTTTTGTTTGGAATATTTGAACTAAAAAAGATGATATTTTAAGGATTTTGCTAATTGACAAGAGGACAAAGGAACTACTTAAAGCATAGCAATTTATTTTATATCTCTTCCTGCCAATGTATTACAGAAATAATTGAATAATGGGTCCTAAAACAGATTGATTATGAGAATTACTTGGGGAGTATTTATTTATTTATTTATTTATTTATTTTACAATATTTAAAAAACCCCACCCCCAGCCTTCCAGGATCTCCAGATGTCTCTTTTAACAGTGATCCATGTGGGATTCTAACTGAGAATCGGGTCAGGAAACCACTGGTCTAGAGAACGACTTTATTGTATTGCCCACAGATTTCGAATGACATGTAGTACAATGTTTGAGGTATATTATTTTGATTTTTAAAAATAATTCTGCTTTTAACTAATCAGTTTTATCATTTATTAACTTAGGTTTCAGGGTTTTGTCTTTTATTTTTTTTAATCTAAACGCATTTAATCATGGCCTTAAGACTTTAATATCTATGGTATACCTTACTAGGAGTGAGGGACTGTTTTATAGATAGCTTACCTAATGATTTCTGTATTAAAGATACTTTATTCAACCGTTTGTTTTTATTGGGATCAATGTCTAAGGAAATTTAAAGTTGTATATTACCTAGGTCTATTTTGATGAGCACTGGCTCTTTTCTATAAGCCCCTACTTCCTCAAAAAATGTATTGGAGAACATAAATATAAACAAGCCTTCCATAAATGTTTACTGAGTGAAAAAATGTGTAAGTCTGTTAACTTCCCAGAGTTAGTGAGTGAAAATTTTTTGAACCCTAACTGATGTGCCAAGCACAGTGCAGTAGTTTCTCCAATGTAAGCCACAAGCAGAATTCAGTATACTTGCTTCTAAGAAGTTAACAGTTGGAATGGACAGTTTTTTGTTTTATTTCTGTTTATTTATTTCTAGCTTGCTTTTTTCTTTTCTCCTTCCTTCCTTCCTTCCATACTTTCTTTTCTTCTCTTCTTTTGTTCTTTTTGTTTGTCATCTTTAAATTTATGAACTGGCCCTCATATCATATATTTACAATCCTGATTCTAAACTTAATTAAAATATCATAGCCCAGTAGGAGATTATAATTTAATAACATTCTAAAATTTCTGTTTATTTCTGGGGTTTTTACATGTCTGGACATATTTGGTCTATGACGGACCAAATGTTATCTGTTTGAGACGGAGGAGACCTAAGAGAAAAGAAGAAAGCCCAAGCGAATGAACACACACATAAGGGAACGAAGACCTTCAATGTGTTTCCGTTGCTGGCATTCAGACGTACCTCAATATCTAGGGAATTGTTGGGTAAGCGTCTATTTTCCAAGGGGAATAAAGAGTCTCCTGAGAAATAACTCATTCTAAGAGGCATAATGGGCCTGACTTAGTAATAGTCTTAATTACTGATGAGGAGTAGAGATTTTGAATGCAAGGAATGACTGCTATTCAAGTCCATTCTTAACCCTACTTCCTGGCTTTACCTCTGGACTAAAGTTAAAAAAAAAAAAAAAAGCAATAAGTATATAAGAATTAATAAAAAGTTTTAGCATATTGTGTCTAGCACATGAAAGCAGCTCAGTGACCCAATGAACACCATGACAATGCTGAAAGACATTGTTTTTATATAGTTACTTAATTGTATAGAATTCCCAAAGTTCAATGATATGAACTGCTATTTTCCCTGGATTTCACTGTAATGAATTATGATTGAAATATTTTCTCCAGATTTGTTAATTCATGTATTCAACAGATACTTTCAGAGTTCATGCAATGGGCCAGGCTCTCACATACTAAAGTCACAACAATGTGAAAGATAAAATGAAAAATTAAACAGCAAACAAAATTTCCTTTCAATGCAGCAAACACTGAGACACCCAAGATAGACTTATGTGACCAGAAAAGGCCCCTCCTACAAAAATGAAATGACTTCTGTGTCAGACCCTGAGGTCTAATGAATATCCACCTGTGAAAAAGAATGTGGAGGCAGGGAATGGGTATTGAAGTACAGTTTCTGGCTAAAAAACAAAAACCCAAAAACCAAAATGTTCTAAGAACCTAAGGAAGAGAAAGAACATAACCAAAACAAAAATTTAACGATGTTAATTGTGATTTCAAAGGGGTGGGAGTCACACACACAGAGACACATAGACCTACACACACACAAACACACACACAACACACAAATCAGTGGTACCAGTATATGAGCTAAACATTGATATAATTCTATACACTGAGCAGAAGTTGTAATAGGAATGAGCAATAGATTTTCAAAGGATCAGTTTTCTATTTGTTGCTGTTACAATTTGTGATAGCTCTCTGCACTCAATATTATGGATACAATTTACCTAAGAGATTTCTTTGATCTATGAAACTAACCAAAGAGAGAGAGAAAGAGAGACCGGTGCACTTTTCCTTCCCATTACATATTTCCTACTTTTGCGCGGCTCATGGCTCATGGGTACGATGGAGTGCACAGACAGAACATCACACTGCGTTCTGTAGTAAATATCACTTTCTCGTTGCTTTGAGTGTCTGTGTGTGTGTTTCTTGATCCTGCTCGCTAAGCACAGTATATTTAACCAGGAGTGGACCTATAACTCAAACGATGCCAATCAGATTCTTTCTCTTGGGAATTTGGATTCAGTGACATCAATCAGGTTCCTATCATTTGATCTCGCAAATGAAACTTGGATTCTGTGAATCTTTATGAACTAAAGAAAAAGAGACTTACTTTATCGAACATGTATATTGTGCTTGCTGTGTGCCCAGCAGTATTCTAAGTAAGTGTGAGGTGAATGAAGGGGTAAGAGACCATAATAGTCTAGAGAAAATGAGATAAATGACATGGACAGCTGTGCGGGTTCATAAAATGTTTCAGTTTCAGTGTCTAGTTTCCCCTGGGCCTGAAACAAACCAAATAAAGTATCTGCCATTGTTTTCAGGACTAAAGCTCCCTGATATGTACCTAACTTAATTATTTATTTACTTTTTTTAAGCAAGTTTATTTTACTAAAACAATGTCTAAAACTGACACCAAACTGGTTTTGGAGGCGCCTGGGTGTCTCAGTCCGTTAAGAGTCTGTTCGCAGCTCAGGAAGGGATCCCAGGATCCTGGGATTGAGCCCCGCTGGGGGCTTCCTGCTGGGTGGGGAGCCTGCTTCTCCTTCTCCTTCTGCCTGCAATCCCCCTGCTTGTGCGCGCTCTCTCACTCCCTCAGTCAATAAATACGTAAAATCTTTAAAAATAAATAAATAAATAAACTGGTTCTGGACAGGAATAGCTCTCTCCTCAGAGGTTGTTCATTGTGTTTTTGAAATTTAAAAAAAATATGAACAATTCCTATGTAAATAGTGAGATTATAAGTGTTCAATAATACTATTGTTTCACCAAATTATTAAAGAAGAATTTGTACGTAATTCAATATTTACTTAGCAAGCTAAATTTCCTCATCCTAATTTTAAAAAAAAATCTTCTTAAAGTGATAGGAACTGGCATTTGGGAATTAGAGATATTATTCTTAATTACATTTCATGTGATCTTACTTATGACTCAACATCCATGAGAGTGCTATTTTTTCTATCTATAAAAAGCAGTCCATAATTACTGCTTGGAGTGCTGCATAGTCATTTTATAATATAAAAAATTGAATCAAAATTAATTTATGACTGTTCTTTGGGAAAGTTGGCTAAAAAAGCATGACTAAATGTCTTAGTATGGAAATTTTTTATTTTAGTCTCCACTAGACAGTTTTTTAGTTTCTCTTTTATACTGGAAACTTTCACATAGTGTTTGAAATCTCCACAGGTTTTTGTGTTTTTTGTTTTTTGGGTTTTTTTACTGAAGAGAAATCTAAAGGCAAGAAAGTCTGAGTAATTTATTCAAGTCTACATAGAATTGAATTCAAGTTATTCAGATTTCATAGTACAAGATTTCTTCATTATATCATCTGGCTTATATGGAATCATAACTGTTTTCCAGAGGACAAAAAATTAATGAGGAAACATCTTTGATTTGTGTAATTACTTATAGTTTAAAGAAATATCATTACATCATCTTCTCAGTTAAAATAATTATGATTATTGTAAATTTGTGGATTGTAAATGAGGAGTTTTTCGTTTTTCAGGGAACATATTATTTCTAAGGAGCAGTGAAACTCAAAGCACACCTATCAGGTCCTAACTACAAGCCTAGAGCCTGAAACCCCACTGGACAAACCAGCTACAGGCAAGCGAAGGCCCCTGGAAGGCAGCAACATTGTACAAAGGGCTAAGAAAAACTGAGTTTACCATGTAACAGATATTGACTTGCTATTAACAAAAGAAGAGGCAGGAAGCTCCTGTGAATTCGTTGCTTATTTTGTTTTGTTTATAGATTGGAAATATTCTGGAGTTGGTGAAAGGAAAAGAAAAATTCTATGTATAAAGTAGTCTTATAAAGATCTAGCATTGTTAATTTTTAGCGACCAAACATTCAGAAAACCAGCACAACAAAAAATAACACCAGGTATTTTCAATTGTACTACTTCAGGAGGAAATATACCTTTAACAGTT
Organism: Ursus maritimus; assembly: GCF_017311325.1. Lineage (NCBI taxonomy): Eukaryota > Metazoa > Chordata > Mammalia > Carnivora > Ursidae > Ursus > Ursus maritimus. The sequence continues at coordinate 36,830,692 of NW_024426996.1, read as the reverse complement.
CAGCATCATAGAACCAAAAAAAAAAAAAAAAGTTACATTTCATACTTCTACAGAGTTCTCTTAGGCATTCTCTTTCTCAGCCTACACCTACTTTGATACATTATATAGGCTTCTGCTGTCACAAACCACAGCGGAAGTCAGTAGTCCTAAAGATTGTTATCAACACCTGTGATTTAACTTGTCCTAACACTGTTTGAATAGATTCATTAATCCCATATGCTCTCTGATGGATTTCTCTCTACCCCATCTGGTTCAAAACCACCAGCATCTCCCTTTAAAACACTCTTTTTAAGAATGTGTCCTTGCTTTATAACAGGCTTTCCTATTTTTAATCATTACATATGTTTTCAACATTTCATTTTTCTCCTCCATTGTATTCCATTTATATTTCATTATGCTTCCCATCTGTCCATCATATCTTCATGTCATGCCTGTTTTCTATAATAGTTTCCTTCTGCCCTTTATTGAAGTGCCAGTTTTATCTTTCTACTTTAATCAATATCTATTTAGAAGTGATATACTTTTCTTCAATGAATGGCTTTAGTATATAGAAATTTTGTCATTTATTACAACAAACTCTGAATGCACGTACCTATTTTTCTTAATGTCAGCCTTCTGTGTTCCAAAATGAGTTTTATTTTACATCCATTCAGACAATAATTTTAAACGTAATAATATGTCTGTCTTCCTACAAAGTACAGTTTCAACAGTCAGTAGGTTTTAAAAGTTTTTTCTCCCAAATTTCAAGGTTTGAATAAATTTCTGAAGTAGCTCTATAGTAGAAAATACATCTTAGGAAATAATCTGTTTTAAGAAATGCTTTTCAAGGGGATGGATTTCTTTACAAAAAAACATATTTTTTTCAAATAATATTGTCATTTACAGCACTTAGGAAATGTTAGTAATGAGTTAAAATATTGACTATACATTAATTATATAGAGAACATTTTTATTTCTTAAAACAATTTAAAATGTTTAGATGAATTCAATATTTTCTAATGTTATAACTGATTATAAATTTTTATGGAGTATAGTACAAAAGAAGCGTGCAAAACGATTAAACTGTCACTGCCTTCTCACATTCTCCCTCTTGTTACTATCCCTTTCAATGTTAAATTGTTCCTAGCCATTAGCGATTCATAAATTACACTATCTAAATAAACCACATAAATGAAAATGGATCCCTCAGGGTATACTGTGTCATTGTTTAATTTATGATATTGATATGATAACCTCCAGAAGGCTGGGAAAAATCTAAAATCCTTCCAAATAATTTTTTTCCCCTCCTCATTCCTAACAAAACTAATACGCACACAAGGAATCTGGGAATAATGGAGAGCAAGGTAGTTTAGGATCAGAGAGACACAAACGTGAAGTTTGGAGCATTCTGTTACTAGCTGTGTGACCTGGGGCATGTTAGATGATCTTAATGAACATCTGTTTTTCTGTTGTTGTTGTTTTAATCTACAAACTAGTTTCATCTATAAACTGATATCCTGCCTTATAGAGTATTTGTAAAATTAAGAGAGAGAACGTTTGCCATATGTTTAACATAGAACTTGGAGTATGCTAAGCACTCATTAAACCATTGTTATTTTTGTGGTTCTTACAATCAGAAAAATAGAGGGAGATCCAGAGTGCTGGTGGGGAGCAGTAAAATGCTTTCCTTCCAAAGCCCAACATCACTGGCTGGAAAAGCACGTAAAGAATAGAAAAGAATCTTGAATGGTGCTCTAGTCACTAGCAAGTGGTGAGAGGAAAAGTTCATTCTAGTCTCTATCCCCTCTACTCAGGTACACAGAGGGGCTTTAACAAAAGAGACATGAAATGATGCTGTAGGATATTTGTGATATTCCCATGACCTAAGAACTTATTAGGAAAATTTAAATTATGTCTAGTAGCTATTTGTACGTTGGAAAATTCTGTAGACAACTAAAAATGTAATAATGTTAAAAGATGGCATTGCACTTTATTAAAATGTAGGATTCCTCACATAATCAAATCAACCTAAGATCAAAATGTAAACTTTTGAGGATAAATTTGAGGCAATAGGCCAGTTCAGTCCATGTGGGTGTTATTGAACTTGAGGCTATTTCTTATCTTCTCAGGAGGATAGCTATTGAATGCTGTATTTCTCAAATGTCAATCAATACACTGTACTACTCAAATAAAACTAAGTCAAGGCTACACAACTTTCTACTTTTGTAGTTCGGTTGTCTGGATTGCTCCACATTGATTTAGTACATTTGGAAAACTGATGCAGGCTTTATGATTTGAGGCATTTGGGAGTATTTATAAAATCTGCTTATATTCATGACGAAAAAATAACTAGACTTAAAAGATTTACATTTAGGGAAAAAAGAAAGAAAAAAATTACATCTAACTTTTGTTTTTGTTGTCAATGTAGATAGCAATTTGGGTAAAGATTATTCAGAACATTAGTTATAAAACAAATTACTGTTACAATGGCACTAATTTTTTTGGAAATTCAGAAAATAGAGTTATTCAAACAGAATTATAAATTAAGTGTCAGTTCTACTTCAATAAAGCTGAAAACAGTTATGAATTAGATACTGCTGAAAAGATAACTATAACATTGTGGAAAACATTAAAAATCTTTTTATCTACCTAATTTTTCAAGTCAGAAATTTGGTTGACATTGAACCGTTCTCTTCTTCCTGTAGTTGATAAAATCACCAAGTCTTAGATTCTGCTTCTAATTACCTTCTCCATCATATTTACTTCATCTACTTTGCTCTAATATTTTAAAATAACTTCATGTTATCTACCCCAAAATACTTCAATATGTGAATATCAAAAAACAAAGGCATTGTCCTATATAGCCTAATCAAAATAATATTTCACGTTTAAAAAAACACACACCCAGTAATTCCTTGATAACATCCAACTCACAGTGTATATTCTTATTTCTCCAGATTTTCCTAAAATATCTTTTTTCAGTTAGTTGGTTCAAACCAGTATCTGCCCAAATCTACACATTGCACTTGAATGTTACGTCCCTTAAATCTCTTTGATATAAACAGTGCCACTTTTTTTCCATGACATCAACTTATTGAAGAAAGCAATCAATTATCCTGCAGAAGATTCCACTTCTGAATTTGTCTAATTGATTTTTCATATGACTATAAAGGGTTCTTTTTTTTTTTTTTTTGTATTTAGTGTCAAGTGGAAGTCAGATCCAGCAGATTGGTTAGATTCAACTTACTCATTTTTTCTTTTTTGTCAAGAATACTTCACAGATGTTGTATATTTCACTTCACAATACATCAGGATGAACTTAACGTCTAATTGTGCTACTATTATTGATGTTAAGATCTATTGGTGGACTATTCCAATTTTCATACCCTGTTATAAGGGGACTTAGAGTCTTAATCTAAAATAATTTAGTGGATTTCTTGAATGTTCATTGAATAAATTTTGCTTAGTTTTCTTATTTTCCATCACAAGTCCTTCTATTTTAAGTATCCAACTCACTGAAATCACCCTGTGTAAGAATCTTTGGAAAATTTAGATAAGACTCATAAAAGTTGAGAGAGGGATTTTAAAATCCGTAAGATATAAAATATAAATTCAAAAGTAAATGGCCAGATCTCCTATAATAAAAGATAAGAGTGCACGCATTTCTGACAACATATTTCTAGTTAATCACTGACTACAAATTATGGATTTAGGCATACAATTAAGGCTCATTACTATACAACTGGGTTTGGAGATTTCTGCAAACTAACAAAGCCATAACAGGTTTATAATCTAATTAGTTAGTGCTCTTAAAATTGTCCCATGCTGATCAAGCAGTTTTGCTTTTGCTTATTTCCCTTATACTCAATTTAAAAATAAAACTTGGATTCCAAACAAATCAATTAACCCTCTTACTTACTTGGTTGTTTCAGCTCCATTAAACTAAGGTAGTCAAATCACCTCATTCCTAGAGCCCTGAGAAGATAAATTTAAAGGGCTTCAACTGTGAAAGGACAGAAACAAAGTTCACTGGAAAGACAAGATATGCATAGTCAAATAATTTTTGTAGGCAGTAGGTACTTGGGAGTTTCTGCCTGAACTAGTGATTCTTGGATAATTCTATAAATCCATTTTGTATGTAATATATTATACTTCAAAAGAATGTTTTTAGGTGCTCTCTGCATGTACAAAAGAAAATGTTGGTACCAGTTTTCATTTGCCTTAGTCTTTTGGACTCAAGTTAAGACTGCTCTCTTATTCCTCCTCCCTCTTCTTATTTTTCCTTCTCTACTTTCTCAAACAAAACCCAAAACAAACAAGCATACAAAACATCTTTTTTCTAGTTAGATCCATAACGTGGAATTTACACGCATTTTGGTTTATAAAACTTTGCTACAACTCTAGTAATCATTACTACTCTTTCATTACTAGTATTTACATTTTACAGGTAAGGAAACTGAAACTCAATAAGGTAGAGGAAGATACCCAGAGGGACCTCGAAGTGATCTAGCTGCTGGTGATGGAGCTGGAACTAGACTCCAACTGTGCAACCAAAGGCCGTGTTCGTTAAGTATCCATTAAGGGAATTAAGGAAGGTCCAGTCTTTTGTTCCCAAGCACATTAAAACAAAAACACAATATAGGGTGTTTTTCAGCCAGGTAGGTATTATTCTGCTGGGATACATGTACCCATATTTTACTTCATTGTAATGAATACAAATAATATACTGTTAAAATGTAAATTTTGAATCTCATTCTATCTTCCAACTATATCCTTTGTCAAATATATTCTCTTAAGATTCTACTTAATAAATACCAGATATCTGAGGAAATTTAAAATGTAAGGCCATCATTTATATTATAATTGGAATCAGCTTATGTTAGCCATCAATATTTTAAACTGCTTGGCCACCCGAAAAATATCACCATCTAGTCTTCTGCAGAAATTTGGAAATGGAGTTATGTAAAAAACAAGCAAACAAACAAATAGCCCAAAAGACAAAAATAAACCTCCTGAAGAGCAAAAATTTAAAAGGCATGACTTTAGAAGAAGGTGAAAATAGCTAGTGTTACCTCAGGAATGAACACATATGGCCCCTTAGCACTTCAGTTACGAATCCAGAAGCACTTAGTCAAAGCATCCAAAAGAACAGTGTCAGCTTCATAATTAGTTGGAGTCCGTCTGCTCGTGCGATTAACATCCCCTAGCTGCTTTTCTGTGTCTGTAGTAGGAGACACCTATGATGTTTTTGTGCGCTGACATCTCATTTATGCAACTTTATGCCCCCAAAAGAAAGATGGCTGTGTTGTGGGGAAGAGAGAGTCTGTGTTGGGAGCAGGGTTCCTGACTGACTAGCTGTGTGAGCTTGAATGAGTGAAGTTAAATTCCTCAAACTCAGTAACCTTATATCTAAAATATGTATAAGAAATCTACCTCATATTGTTCTTTTGAGGCTAATTAAATTTTATTTGCTGGTGTATAACAAGAGCTTCCTAAATATTTGTTGACCCTGGAATAGTAATTAATGAAAAGCAGTTGATAGGTTTGTAGGTATTAATGTGTCTGAATATAGAGAAAAAATGTGAAGAGTGGTTACATTTGGGGAGGTTCTAATGGAGAAAATTTAGCCTTTACACAATTGCTTTTCACCAATTTCCAATTGCCACTAATAACCATGTGTCAGGCAGCCAAGCTCCATAATCCGGTAACCTGCCATACCATTCAAGTGGAGCCATTTCTAAGTCCCTGCCTAATAGAAACCCTCAACCTGCCATAGTGAGCAGATTGAATCCCAAGGGCTGTTCCCCCACACCACTAATTGCCCAGGGTAGCTAGCCTTTTGGATTCCTGAGTATAATTTTCTTTCATTCTCCCTTTATTTATCTGTTACCTCATAAGCGATTCGTATTCTATTTCTCCATTTTGTAAATTTGATACATTTTATCTGCTAAGGACTAAAAACCACATAAATGATTTAGTAGTTAATATAAGAACCAATGGAGTATATACAGTGTGAGTGAGATTTAAAGGACATAAAGAAAACCCTTAGTGTTCTGTTTTGTTTTGTCTTTTTAACATTTGTGGTAGGCAGAATTCTAAGGAAGTCTTCTTGATTGTGGATGAATCTGGGAATATAATAAGATGGTGGATCCCTTGATTAATTACATTATATGACACTTTCAAGACCATTTTACTTTATACAGGATTTCATTACTAGCCTCCAGGGCATTTGGAGGAGAGACAGCTCAGGTCCAGAAGAAAACAAATTGCCTTGTGGTGGAATGCTGTAGGAGCTAGGTGGCAGCGAAGTGCAGGCCTCAGTTGCTGAGAATAGCCCCTGGCAAGAGTTGACAAGTAAGGGGAAGTCTCAGTCCAAGAGGTTCAAGGACCTGAATTCTTCTGACAACCTGAATTAGCTTGGCAGAGGAAGCTGGACCTGAGATGAGAGCTATGGCCCTGGTCACCATGTTAACTGAGGTCTTGTGAGACCTAAAGAGAAGACTTTGCTAATTTGTGCTCACATTTTGACCCAGGAAAACTAAGAATACATGTATGTGGTTTTATTCTGCTAATTTGTTAATTTGTTTTGGCGCAGTAAAAAACATATAGAACATCTGTCGTTCAGGATTAATTTCATTTTTACACACTGGTTATCTCCTAGATATGTTAATTTCCTGAATGATAACTAGATTGTAACTAGAATTAAGATATATACCTCCTCCATATCTCTTATTTGATAAAATGAGGAGAGAGAGACAGAGACAAGAGAGAAAAGCAAACATATGACATGATACTTGAATATAACTATGGATTTAATTAATTAAGAAGATGTAATGGTCATCCCCTTTTTTATTTTTAAGTATACTATCCTTAAATACTATTTGATTAATTTATAGAATTTTAGTTAAAGGATTTGAAGAAAGATTTACACAAAATGTTTTCTTTTTTTTTTTTTTTAATTTTAATTCCAGTATAGTTAACCTATATTGTTAAATTAGTTTTAGGTGTACTTTTAAAAATCATTTCTTGTTTTAATAAACTTTTAATTTTAGATTTTTTTAGACTTATAGAAAAGTTGTGAAGATAATAGAGAGTTCCCATATATGCTATACCCACTTTCCCCTATTAAGAACTTACATTAGTATATTTGTTATAATTAATGAACCAATATTGATACATTATTATTAACCAAAGTTTGTATTTAATTCAGATTTTCTTAGTTTTTACCTAATATCCTTCTTCTATTTCAGGATCCTATCCGGTACTCTGTTGTTTAGTTATCATGTCTCCCTAGGCTCCTCTTGGCTGTGAGAGTTTATCAGACTTTCCTTATTTTTGATGAACCTTGACAGTTTTGAGGAGTGCTGGTCAGGGGTCTTGCAGAATGTTCCTCAGTTGGGATTTAGCTAACATTTTTCTCATTGTTAGATGGAGTTTGTAATTTTTGAGAGAGAGACTTACGGAGGTCAGTAAAATGATATTTTCATCACAACATCCCATAACATCATATGAATATGAGCTATCCCTGTTGGTGTTGACTTTGATCACCTGACTGAGGTTTGTTTATCAGGTTTCTCCATGATAAAGTGACTCTTTCTATCCAACTTTATCTACTTTACTCTTTGGAAGGAAGTTACTATGCAGAGCTCGTGATTAGGGAAGGTGTTCTATTGCTCCACCTCCTTGAGGATGGAGTATCCGGAAGAAATTTGGGCTTCTTTTGCACTGGAAATTTGTCTCAGCCCCATTTTTTTTTTTCAATCGTTTATGTATGTCAGTGATTCAATATGGACTCATGAATACTGATTTTATACTTTGGGTTACAATGCAATACTAAGTCAGGTTTTTTTGCGTGACATATTCCAGCTTTGGCCATCAGGAGGTCTTTCAGTTGGCACCTGTGTCTCTTTGACACACTCCTGTTATTTGTCTCTCTCTTTCTCTCTCTCTTTGCATTTCAGTTTGTGAAGTTTCTATTGACATATTTTCAAGATCACTGATTCTTTCCTCTTGTTTCCAGTCTACTGACACAGTTTACTCAAAAGAATTTTTCAATCCTGCCACAGTGTTTTTGATTTCTAACATTTCTTTTGACTCTTTTTTAGAGTTCCAGTCTCTCTGCTCACATGAGCATCTGTTCTCATATGTTGTCTACTTTTTCCATCAAAGTTCTTAACATATTAATTATGGTCGTTTTAAATTTCCTCTCTGATAATTCCAAAATCAATGTCATAACTAAATCTGGTTTGGATACTTGTTTTATTTCTTTAGAACATGTTCTTTTTCTTGCCGT
>NW_024426996.1:36558638-36822414 GCF_017311325.1 Ursus maritimus | reverse complement strand
ATTCCTGGTAACTCTAAAAAAAATTTTTTTTAAAGCCAGTTATATTTTATCAGGTAAAGAAACTGAGGTAAAAAGCGAATTCAAATTCAAATTGTGTCCTTGTTTTTGTCTTACCTTTTGATTTGGGGTTTTGCAAGTACTCTCCCTCAGAGAGAGTCTGTGTCTTGCAGCTCTTTTAGTTCCAATATACTTTTGTTTTAAAGGAGGAAAACATTCTATAATCTAATGATTAAACCTCAGTCTCTTAGTGGGTCTGTGTCCCTGAGCTGTGACTTCTATAAGTGGTTTCAGTGGTTTAGGTTTCTCCTACATTTAGTGAGAAAAGGATGAAAGGAGTAGGGTGGTAGAAATGCCCTTTGCCCAGGTAGTACAAGGTTCTGGTAAATTCTTCTGCTCTGGAGAATAGGACTTTCCTACAGAAAATACTCTGGCGACTTTTTTTTTTCTTCTCCCTAGCCAGGAGCCTGGGTCAGGAAGGGAACTTTACCAGATCTTCATCATGAGAACTTTATTGGGTTCCTGAAGGTAAAAACCCCCAGAAGCATGGGGGTCTCTGTAAGAATGCCACCTCTATGAGTTTCTCACTTTCTTTTTTTTCTTTTTTAAGATTTTATTTATTTATTTGACAGAGATAGAGACAGCCAGCGAGAGAGGGAACACAAGCAGGCGGAGTGGGAGAGGAAGAAGCAGGCTCATAGTGGAGGAGCCCGATGTGGGGCTCGATCCCAGAACGCCGGGATCACGCCCTGAGCTGAAGGCAGACGTTTAACGACTGAGCCACCCAGGCGCCCCAGGAGTTTCTCACTTTCATACTAGTCCATGCTGTGCCTAGCAATTCATAAAGGAAACCAAAACTATTTATTTTTCATATGCTTAGAAATATCTCACTTTCTAACACATAACAAATACGTAAGTCTTGTTAGAAAATGGAAAGAAGTAAGGGATTTTAGCCAGGGCACTTAACAAGACAAAATATAAAAAGAACACATATTGGAAAATTAGTCATGCAGGCGACATGATCTTGTACATAGAAAATCCCAAGGAATTTGACAAAAACAAAATAAATGAAATGGTAAGAATTCATTCATGATATTTCACTCATGGTATTTCTATATACTACCAATGAACAATATGAAAATGAATGAAATTAAAGCAATTCCTTTTATAACATCAAAAAGAATAAAATACTAAGGAATAAATTAAAGAAGTACAAGACTTCTACACTGAAAATATCGTTAAGAAGGCAGTACTTGCCAAATTAATCTACAGATTCAGTGCATCCCTATCAAAATTCCAGCTGCGTTCTTTGCAGAAATTGGCATTCTGATTACTAAAATTCACATGAAAATGCAAAAGACCCATTTTTGATAACAAAAAGATTATTGACATAGAAGAATAAAGTTGGAAGATTAGGAATTCCTGATTTCCAAGTCTACTGTAAAGAAACAGTAATCAAGACTATATGACATTGACAGGATAGACATAGAGATCAATGGGGTACAAATTAGAGTGCAGAAATAAACCCAGACATCCATGGTCAATTGATTTCTGACAAGGGTGCCAGTATAATTTGATGGGGAAAGAATGTCTTTTCACTTAGCAGTGTTGACACACTACTACAAAAACATGAATTTGGACTATTCACATTATATGCAAAAATTAATTCAAATAGGATCATAGACCCTAAATAGAAATGCTAAACTATATAACTCTTTGAAGAATACGTAGAAGTAAATCTTCATGACCTTAGTTGAGTGTTGATTTTTTAGGTATAACAGCAAAAACAAAACATAAGAAATTAAAGAAAAAGTCGATAAATTTGATTTCAAAAAAATTAAAGACTTTTTGCTACAAAAATGTATCAAAAAAGTGAAAATGCAACAAAATTAGAACATAATTACAAATCATATATCTGATAAGGGACTGATATCCAGGATATATAAAGAATTCTTACAGTGCAATAATAAAATGACAACTCAATTAAAAATGAGAAATGGGGGGACATCTGGGGGACTCAGTCAGTTATACATCTGACTCTTGATTTCATTCAAGTCATGATCTCATAACTGGTGGGACTGAGCTCTGTGTCAGTCTTCATGCTCAGTGGGGAGTTTGCTTGAGATTCTCTCCCTCTGCCCCTCTCCCCACTCTCTCTTTCAAGTAAATAAATGTTTAAAAAAAAATGGGAAATGGGGGCACCTGGATGGCTCAGTCGGTTAAGGTCTGACTCTTGATTTCAGCTCAGATCATGATCTCATGATCATGGGATATCCTGTTGGACTCCATGCTCAGCAGGGAGGCCCTTGAGATTCTCTCTCTCCTCTCCCTCTGCCCATCCCCCTGCTTGCACACACACACACTCTCTCTCTCAAATAAATAAATAAATCTTTTAAAAACTGTGAAATGGAAATCAAAACCACTATGAGATACTGCCTTCTTGCCCACTCAGAAGGCCAAAATCAAAAAAGAGACAATAGCAAGTGTTGGTGAGGATGTGTGAAACTGGAATGTTCATTTATTGCTAGTTGGTCTGTAAAATGGTGCAGCTACTTGGGAAACAGTTTGACAGTTCCTGAAAAAAGTTAAACATACACTTATCATATGGATATACCCATAATTACATTCCTTTGGTATATCCCTTCTTCCCTCTAGGAAAACATATATCCACACAAAAACTGGTACATAAATAGGCATAGCAGCATTTGTGATAATAGCCCAAATGTGCGAACAACCCAAATGTCTACCAACTGATGAATGGATAAACACATGTGGTATATCTGGCTAATGAAATATTATTCAGGGGCGCCTGGGTGGCACAGCGGTTAAAGCATCTGCCTTCGGCTCAGGGCGTGATCCCGGCGTGCCGGGATCGGGCCCCACATCAGGCTCCTCCGCTATGAGCCTGCTTCTTCCTCTCCCACTCCCCCTGCTTGTGTCCCTCTCTCGCTGGCTGTCTCTATCTCTGTCAAATAAATAAATAAAATCTTAAAAAAAAAAAAAAGACTCCCCCTCTCCTTCATTTAAAAAAAAAAAAGAAAGAAATATTATTCAGCCGTGAAAAATAATCACTGGTACATGCTACAATATGGATAGACCTATTCTGCATGAAAGATACCAATCACCAAAAGTCACATATTGTGTGATTTCATTTATATGAAACATCCAGAAAAGGCAGAACTATAGAGACAAAAAATCAGTTAGTGGCTGTTTGGGGGAGGGTTGGTTGGAAGTAACTGCTGGTGGGTATCAGGGTTACTTTTCTGGGGTGATAAAATCATTCTAAAATTAAATAGTGATGACAATTATCAGATTTTGTAAGTATGCTCAAAGTATTTAATTGTATATTTTAAATAGGTGAATTTGGTGACATGTGAATTATGTCTCAATAAAGGTGTTAAAAAATAGTAAGGATGGAGGGAACCGTTTCTTTCTTTCTTTCTTTTCTAGATTTTATTTATTTGAAAGAGAACAAGCGGGGAGGAGGGGCGGAGGGAGAGGGAGAAGCAGGCTCCTCGCCAAGCAGGGAGCCCAATGTGGAGCTCTATCTCAGGACCCTGGGATCATGACCTGAACCAAAGGCAGCCACTTAACTGACAGCCACCTGGGTACACTAGGAAGGCCGTTTCTTAAGCACACATTACGAACCAGGTATTATGCTGGACTTTTCAGAAGCATGAAGTTTTTAATGCTCATGACAACATTAGACAGGTTTTGCTTTTGGTTTGTACAAAAGGAAATTGAGTCTTAGAGAAATAACTATCTAAAGGTTATCAGGTAGAGTATGATAAAATTGTGATTCACAGCAAACTCCAACTGACAACAAAACCCACGATCTTTCAAGGAACAGCTGCCCAAATTATTTTACCAGGATAAACAGAGTATGAAAGAACTCATTTATTTTTTATTTTTCCAAATTATTAAAATTAACTTTTAAAAAATCTCCTACATGTTTAAAAAATTTGATTCCTTGAAAAGTTTTAATCAGTAAGATAAAAATTTCAGGATATAAGAGGAACTACTGAATCAGCCCAATAAGGTAAACTTGCAGACTTAAGTAACATTTTAATTTGCAGAATGCACAATAATCATTTTGTCTGTTTTATCCTGAATAAAAAATGACCAAATGATTTTCTGGGACTATTTTAATTCTTGCTGATTCTATGAACTATAGTTAGCAAGAAATATCCATTTCAAATTCAGAAGCATGTTGATGGTAGACAGACAACCTTGTATGAAACAGACATGACTTTGAAAATATTATTCTAATTTATTTTTTGTAAGATTTTTAAAATACAGAATATTGGTCATTTTAATTTTCCTGCCTCAACACAATTCTTATTCTGTGAAAATTAAATAAAATGATTCTTAAAAAGCTTTGTAAGTCTTAAAACATATGAATGAAAAGTGATATGACCATTAATCTATCAGATGTTAAATAATTATATGCTGAATTGAATTTCTTTTCTTTTTAAATTTTAATTAAAGTGTAGTAACATACAGTGTTATATTAGTTTCAGGTGTATAATATAGTCAGCCAACATCTCTGTATATTATTCAGTGATCATAAAGATAAGTGTACTCTTAATTGCCTTCACCTGTTACACCCCTTTACCTCCCCTATGGTAACCATCTCTTTGTTCTCTATGGTTAAGAATCTTTTTTGGTTTGTCTCTTTTTTATTGTTGTTGTCATTCGTTTTCTTTCTTAAATTCTACATATGAGTGAAATCATATGGTATTTGTCTTTCTCTGACTGACTTATTTCACTTAGCATTATACTCTCTAGATCTATCCATGTTGTTGCAGGTGGCGAGATTTCATTCTTTCTTATAGCTGTATAATATTGCAAGATGTATTGCAATATTCTTTATCCATTCATCTATTGATGGAGACTTGGGCTGCTTCCATAATTTGGCTATCGTAAATAATGTCGCAGTAAGCATAGGGGTGCATATATCTCTTCAAATTAGTGTTCTTGTATACTTTGGATAAATAGCCAGTAATGCTATTTTGCAGAGTAGTTCTATTTTCGAGGAAACTCCATACTGTTTTCCAGAGTGACTGCACCAATTTGCATTCCCACCAGCAGTGCACAAGGGTTCATTTTTCTCCACATCCTCACCAGTACTTGTTGTTTGTTGTGCTTTTGATATTAGCCATTCTGACAGGTGTGAGGTGATATTTCATTGTGGTTTTGATTTGCAGTTCCCTGATGATAAGTGCTGTTGAGTATCTATTCATGTGTCTGTTGGCCATCTGTATGTCTTCTTGGAGAAAAGTCTGTTCATGTCTTCTGCTCACTTTTTAATTGGATTATTGAGGGTTTTTTGGTGTTGAGTTGTATATGTTCTTTATATATTGGATACTAACCGTTTATCAGATATGTCATTTGCAAATACTTTCTCCCATTCAGTATGTTTGTCTTTTAGTTTTGTCTTTAGTTTGACTTTTAGTTTAATTTTCACTGTGCTTTTTATTTTGATGCAGTCCCAATAGTTTATGTTTGTGCTTTTGTTTCCTTTGCCTCAGGAAACATCTAGAAAGATGTTGTTATGGCTGGTATCAGAGAAATTACTTCCTGTGCTTTCTTCTAGGATTTTTATGGTTTCAGGTTTCACAGTTAGTTCCTTAATCCATTTTTAGTTTATTTTGGTGTATGATGTAGGAAACTGGTCTAGTTTTCCCAACACTATTTGTTGAATAGACTGTCTTTTTTTCCCGTTGCATATTCTTTCCTGTTTCGTTGAAGATTGATTAACCACATAATTGTGGATTTACTTCTGGGCTTTCTATTCTGTTCTATTGATCTATGTGTCTATTGTTGTGACAATACCATACTGTTTTGATTACTAAGCCTTTGTAATATAACTTGAGCCTGGAATCATGACACCTTCAGTTTTATTTTTCTTTTTCAAGATTGCTTTGGCTATTCAGGGTCTTTTGTGGTTCCATACAAATTTGAGGATTGTTTATTCTGGTTCTGTGAAAAATGTCCTTGGTATTTTGATAGGGATTACATTAAATATGCAGATTGCTTTGAGTAATATAGACATTTAGAAAAATATTTGGTCTTCCAATCCATGAGCATGGAATGTATTTCCACTTATTTGTGTCATCTTTAGTATTTTTCATCAGTATTTTATACTTTTCAGAATACAGTACTTTCACCTCTTTGGTTGAGGTTATACTTAGGTATCTTATTATTTTTGGTGCAATTGTAAATGAGATTAGTTTCTTAATTTCTTTCTGCTAATTCACTATTAGTGTATAGTTATGCAAATGTTTTCTGTACACTGAGTTTTTATCCTGCAACTTCACTGAATTCATTTATCAGCAGTAGTAGGTTTTTGGTGGAGTCCTTTTGGTCTTCTATATATAGTATCATGCCATCTGCAAAGAGTGAAAATTTTACTTCTTCCTTGCCAATTTGGATGCCTTTTATTTCTTTCTCTTGTCTGATTGCTGTGTCTAGGACTTCTAGTACTATGTTGAGTAAAGGTGGTAAGAGTGGACATCCTTGTCTTGTTCCTGCCATAGGGAAAAAGAGCTGTTTTTCTCCATTGAGTACAATGTTAGCTGTGGGTTTTTCATGTAAGGCTTTTATTATGTTGAAGTATGTTCTCTCTAAACCTACTTTGTTGCAGGTTTTTATCATGAATGAATATTGTACTTTGTCAAATGCGTTCTCTGCGTCAGTTGAAATGATCATATGGTTTTTATCCTTCCTCTAATTAATGTGTATTGCATTGATTGATTTGCAAATATTGAACCACACTTGCATCCTAGGAATGAATCCCAGTCCATCAGGTAAATGATTTTTTTAATGTATTGTTGAATTCAGTTTGCTAATATTTTATTGAGGATTTTTGCATCTATGTTCATCAGAGATATTGGCCTATAGTTCTCTCTCTCTCTCTCTCTCTCCCTCTTTTTTTTTTCCCCCCATAATGTCTTTTTCTGGTTTTGGGATCAGGGTAATGCTGACCTCAGAATGAATTTGGAAGTTTTCCTTCCTCTTCAAGTTTTTGGAAAAGTTTGAGAAAAATAGGTGTCAAATCGTCTTTAAATGTTTGGTAGACTTCACCTTTGAAGCCATCTGGTTCTGGACGTTTGTTGGGTGTTTTTGATTACTGGTTTAATGTCATTGCTGGTCATCCATCTCTTCAAATTTTCTACTTCTTCCTGCTTCCGTTTTGGTGGGTTATATGTTTCTAGGAATTTAGCCATTCTCCTAGGTTGTCCAGTCTGTTGGCATATCATCTTTCATAATGTTCTTCTACAATCATTTGTATTTCTATGGTGTTGGTTGTTGGTTGTTACTTCCCCTCCTTCATCTCCGATTTTGCTTATTTGAGTCCTGTCTTTTTTTGAGTTCTTTTTTTTTTTTTTTTTAATGAGTTTGGCTACAGGTTTATCAATTTTGATGGTCTTTTGAAAGAACCAGCTCCTGGTTTCATTGATTTGTTCTATTGTGGGTTTTTTTTTTTTTTTCCTTGTTTCTATATCATTTATATCTGCTCTAATCTTTATTATTTCCTTCCTTCTGTTGGTTTTGTGTTTTATTTGTTCTTTTTTTTAGTTCCTTTAGGTGTAAGGTTAAGTTGTTTATTTGAGATTTTTCTTGCTTCTTCAGATAGGCCTATATTGCTATAAACTTCCCTGTTAGAAACTCTTTCACTGCATCCCAAAGATTTTGGACCACCGTCTTTTCATTTTCATTTCTCTCCATGTCATTTAGATTTTCTCTTTGATATCTTGATTGACTCATTCATTGTTTAGTAGCATGATATTTAACCTCCATATTGATGCTCTTTCCAGATTTTTTCTTGTGTTTGATTTCTAGTTTCATAGTGTCGTCGTCAGAAAAGATGCATGGCCTGACTTCAGTCTTTTTAAATTTGTTGAAACTTGTTTTGTGTTTTAATATGTTATCTATTCTGGAGAATGTTCTGTGTGCACTTGAAAAGAATGCATATTCTGTTGTCTTAGGATAGAATGTTCTGAATATATGTGTTAAGTCTATCTGGTCCAGTTTGTCATTCAAAGCCACTGTTTCCTTGTTGATTTTCTGTTTGGATGATCTATCCATCCATATAAGTGGGATGTTAAAGACCACTACTACTATTGTATTAGTATTGATTAATTTCATTATGTTTGTTATTAACTGTTTTATGTATTTGAGTGCTTCCATGTTGGGCGCATATTTACATTTGTTATATGTTTGTGCAGATTGTCGCCTTTATTATTATGTAATGTCCTTCTTTATCCCTTATTACAGCCTTTTTAAAAAAAATCTATTTTGTCCAATATAAGTATTGTTAACCCAGCTTTCTTTCGACATTAATTTGCATGATAAATGTTTCTCCATCTCCTCACTTTCAATTTTGATGCACCTGTAGGTCTGAAATGAGTCTCCTATAGACCACATATAGATTGGTCTTGTTTTTTTTTTTAATACATTCCATCACCATATGTCTTTTGATTAGAGAGGTTAGCCCATTTAAATCAAAATAATTATTAATAGATATATACTTACTGCCATTTGCTACTTGTTTTGTGGTTATTTTTGCAGTTTTTCTCAGATCCTTTCTTCTTTTTCTCTCTTTCATGGTTTACAGGCTTTCTTTAGTGATATACTTGAATTCCTATCTCTTCATTTTTTGCATATCTGTTACTGGTTTTTGATTTGTGGTTACCACTGGGTCTGTATATAACATCTCTGTATATAGCACTCTATATTAAGTTGGTAGTTGCTTAAGTTTGAACCCAATCTTTATTCCTCTTCTTTCCAAGTTTTAGATCGATTGTGTCATAATTTACATCCTTTTATTTTGTTAGCTCTTTGACTTTTGCAGATATACTTAATTTTACTACTTTTGTGCTTTCTAATTTTCTTGCTCCTCTTATAGTCCCTTTCCTTTCCCATTAGAGTTCCCCTTAACATTTCTTGTAGGGCTGGTTTAGTGGTCATGAATTACTTTACATTTGTTTGTTTGGAAAATTCTTTATCTCTCCTTTTATTCCAAATTATAGCTTTGCTGGATAGAGAATCTTGGCTACAGATTTTATCTTTTCAGCACTTCAAATATATCTTGCTAGTCCCTTCTGACAATCAAAATTTCTGCTAAAAATATCTGCTAGTGGCCTTATACGGTTTCCCTTGTATGTAACTGTCTTTCTTTTCTCTTGCAGCTTTCAAAATTCTGTTTTTATCGCCACTTTCTGCCATTTTGATTACCATGTGTCTTGATGTAGACTTCCTTGGGTTGATTTTGTTGGGGGCTCTCTGTGCCTCCTGGATCTGGATATCTGTTTCCTTTCCCAGATTTGGGAAATTTTCAGCTAGTATTTCTTCAAATAAATTTTTCTCTTCTTCTTCCAGGATCCCTATAGTGTGAATGTTATTACACTTGATGGTGTCACTGAGTTCCCTAAGTATGTTCTCATTTTGCATATTTTTTTTTTCTCTTACCTGCTCAGCTCGATTACCTTCCATTTCTCTGTCCTTCAGGTCACTGATTGGTTTTTCTGCTTCCTCTAGCCTGATATGTAGTCTGTCTAGTGTATTTTTAATTTTTTTATTGTGTTCATCATCTGTATTTGGTTCTTTCTTATGTCTTTGTTAAGGGTCTCACTGAGGCCCTCCACTCTTTTCTCTAGTCCACTGAGTATCTTTATGATCATCACTTTAAATTCTCTATCAGGCGTGTTACTTATACCTGTTTCACTTAGGTCTCTTGATGTGATTTTGCCCTGTTTTTCATTTGGCACATATTCATCTGTCTCCTCATTTTGACTAACTCTCTGTATCTGTTTCTGTGTACTAGGGAAGTCACCTACATCTCCTGCTCTTGAATGTAATGGCCTTTTGAAGAAAGCGTCCTGTGGTCCCCTGCTGTGCAGTTTCCCCTGTTCACCAGAACCTAGAGCTTCAGAGATGTCTCCAGTATGTGTTGCCTGTGCCCTGCTGTTGTGTCTTGGCTTTTTTTTTCCTTCTGTCCAGTCATCTGCAGTGGCTGTCTTTGCCTGATATGGGCAGTGTTCGGTTCCCGTAGTATTGGTGGATGAGTCTCAGGCCACCTTGGACTTGAGTTTAGTCAGACCTGGCATTTGCCAGAGACGCAGTGTCACTAAACTGCTAGGCATTTTCCCTATGTTGTCCCCTGAGTGGTTTTCATGGAAGGCAGAGCCTGTAGTCAGACTAACTGTCTGCCCCCAGCCCACTGCTGGGGCCACAGCCTGAGGAGTGTGTGGTTATCTTCCCCTCACCCCAGGGCAGGAGTCACTTCGGAATGGTGCTGGCCTCTGTCGGGGCTGCTTGCACACTGCCAGGCTTGTGGCCCTGGTTTAAATGGGCTCTGGCCAAGAGCCTATTGGAGTAGATGTGCTGCAGCCAGACTGGTTTGGCCAGGATGGGGCACACAGTTTTAACAATGTGCTTGAAGGTCTTCTGCAGGAGGGGCTGCCATCACCGCTACAGCCACTGTTAGGACCAAGGACCCACGAAGTTCAAGTCAACAAGGGACTGACAATGTGTGCAGAGCTCTGCTGGGGGATGGGACCCACAGTGCTGGGACTTAGGCAAGCATGACTGGAAAGGGCAGATCTGCCACAGGCAGTGTTGGCACCCCACTGGTTCCTGTGGGTGGCCCTGTGTTTATGCTGGGGTGCAGGGGTGGGAAAATGGCACCTGGTGGCTCCTTTGTTCCTTGAGAAATCCCTCAGTGAACCCTGTCCCTTGGGGACAGGCTCTGAGATTAGTAAATAACTCTCCTTCCCATACGCCCCAGGCATTTTTCAAATTGCTGCTTCTAGCTCTGTCTCTGCTGGTTGTTTGTTGTGCTGTATCTTTAAGGGTGGGGAACTTGGCTTCCTTTTGCCCTCAGGGACCTCCCATAGCTGAGCTAATTGATTGTTAAAATTCCGGACTTTAAGCCTGACTAATTGTAAAACCTCACAAAATTTGGACCCTCTAGTTTTCAAAGCCACATGTCATGGGGATTCATCTTCCCTGCATGAGCTCCTCAGCGTGAGGGTGTGTTTCTCTCCTCTCTCCATGCCTGAAGCTCCCTTCCTCCCATGGATGGCCTGCAGTCCATTTAGAGCCCCACTGCATTTTTTCCATTCCTACCATCTTCTATGTGGCCTCTTCTCTACCTTTAGTTATAGATTTTGTTCTGCCATTTTTGGGGTCATTTTCTGGGTTATTTACACTGATACAAATGTTATCTAGTTGTGTCTGTGGGTCAAGGTGAGCTTAGGGTCTTATTCTGCTTTCTAGACGCCAATCTGAATTGAATTTCTTAAAATAACATAAGATAAATGTTGAGTATCTGTCCTCAAAATTGTTTTTCTTACTAACTCATTTTTATGTTAAAATATCCTCTACAACCTATTAAAGATAAAAATTAAAAGGAAATAAATTGCTTAATCTCAGTATATTTAACAATTGCAATATTTTTCCTTTCTTAAAATGTAGAAGTCTTTGAACTACAGGTACTCAGGTTTGACTACATTAACAAGGAGTTAATTTAAAGGAACATCTGGTTATTTCTAATTCCTTTGGAGGGGAAAAAAGGGATCCAGATGCTTACATAATTCATCCTTCTATCTCTCTCTAGTTGAGAATAAAAATATCTTTGCAATAGATTTAGTAAGCAAGAATTCAGTGTTATTTGGGCTCATGAATGCCTAACAGAAATGTATACATACATATTTTTTCAAATTTCTCAAATTGAGGGTGTGCCAAAACCTACATATATGTCTATATTTATAATTATACGTCTGAAAAACATTTATTGCAGCTACTTTGACCACTATAGGAAAGATACTTGTGGTAGGAAGAATTCTAAGATGGGCCACCCTCTGGTATATAGATAATCCCCTCCTTATAATCCCCTCCCCTTGGTGTGGATGTGAACTGTGAATATGACAAATGTGACTGCTATGATAGGTTACATTATATGGCAGATACGGAGGAATTTTGTAGCTATAAAGCTAATCAGCTGACTTTAATGAAAAGAGAGATGATCCCCAGTGGGCCTGACCTAATCGGCTGAGTCCTTTATAAAAACTCACAAGCCGCTGAGAAGCTATCCTACCGGCCTTGACGAAGCAAGCTGTCAGCAGGAAAATGAATTCTGCTTACAAGGTTGTGAGCTGGGAAGAAGACCCTGAGCCTCACATGAGACCACAGCCCCAGGCAGCACCTTGGTTACAGCCATGTCAGATCCTGAGCTGTGCTCTGACTCCTGACCGTACATGTGAGGTAATGCCTGTATGCTGTTTCAGGCTTGCGGAAGTTTGTCGCATAACAGTGGAAAAGTAATTCAGTACATAGTCTACCGCAAGGTCTTGAATTTAATAGTGGTTTATACTTGGTAGGCACTGATTAATACTATCATAAATTTTAGTTTAACAAAGCAGAGTGAATTTCAAAAAACTTCCATATATCAAGGATTGTTTTCTATCCTGACATTAGCAAAAAGTTCATTAGTAGAAACTTTTTAAGTGTGGCAGCCACAGGTAAATCTCAAGCGTACTAGATCCCAGCTAAAATTGATTCAGTGTATATCCTTGAATATAAAAGATGCTTTCTACAGACAGACTGAGTAAGAAAGAGGATTATTGTAATACATTGAAAAATAAAAGAGATTTACAGCATTACCAATTGAAGTTTAGCTTCTAGTGCTAGGAATATTTTCCAAGTTGATTGGGTTTGTGAGGCAGAGGTGAGAAGTGGCTTACAAAATAAAAAGGGTTTCTTTTTCGAGACACACAACTGGAGAGGGATGTCTAGCAGGAGGTTGTGTAAAGGGATGTGTTCTTCCATAAGCATTATTTGGCTTTACAATAACACTTGAGGAATTCAGAAATTTTTCTAACGGAGGACTAGAAGAAACAAAAGCAGCTTTATTTTAATGTTCTTTTTTCTTTTTAGAAATAGAATAGTGAGCAAGAATTTCCTTTGATTATTAAAAGAAAACTTGCCACAGTGCTGTGGTATCATTTAATAAAGTTCAAAATATAGGATGATGCAAAGGAATATGCCTAACAACGTGTAGCATTTTGCATGAAAAAAAAATCATGGCCATAGAAACAGAAACATTCAGAAGACCAATTACAGCAGAAATAAGGTACAGAATATATTATCTGTGAGCAGCTTAGAAGCATCCATCCTCACTGGTAAAAAAAAAAAAAAAAAAAAAAAAAAAAAAAAAGGCAAGATACAGGCAAAACAGTCATCACTTTTGTATAATTAGAAAACAAATAGAGGAGTCATGTTATTGTGAATACCCATTAACTATTACAAATTATTGGAACATTCAAGTGCAATGAATAACCAATGAGTCCATTATGCTCATCATTGCCAGAGTGACTGCTTAATATGAAGTTTATGAAATAAACTGCATTTTATTTACCAAAACCTCTTCATTTGTGATTTTGTCTGAACCTAAGGAAGAGTTGAACTTTATTTATGCCCTTGCATGTAAGTTATCGTTTTACTTTTTCTATCCCTTTCCCCAATTACTATATATTCTAACATCCCAAGTTTACACTTCTGACATTCTTTAAGCATTATAGATTTAATTCATTCACTGAATCAAGATTGCTTTTTAGACAAAAAGATAAGGCAAATATAAACAGGAAGCTCGGTGAAATTCATTCGTCAGATGTCTTTAGTAGGGGTTAAAAATGTCAGTGCCTGTGTTTTATAATATTTTTCATTAGGGATTTCAAGCGAGCCTTAAGACTAGAAGAAATTTATAGGAAGGTATAAATTTTCAGAGCAGCTAATATGTTTCTTTATTCTTATGCCTTCTCTTAGTTTTAGTTCCATAAACTTTCTGTATGATTCCGTCAGGATAAAGGCAGTACTCGTACTTGCATACCCACCCTTCAGTAACTACTCCTCCTTAAAACTCACCGAGTTATGCTTTGATTATTTTACATTGATCTTTCTGAATTTTTCTTCTCAAATATGCCCAACTTTTGGAGCTTTTGTTTTATGTTTCTTGATTTTTAAGGGTCAGCTCCCAGCTGATAGAACCTTGGACACTTGATCTGCAATTTTAAGAGAATACTTCTTCCTCCTGTCAAGACATTAGTTCCCTTTGGTATTAGTTGTAAGTCATTTCTCTGACATCTTATTCATATTTTTTATTATGCTTCTTTGGGGTCTGATGTCCTTTTCTGTTGTAGTAACACTAATACCACTGCTTTTCTAACAGTTTAAGATCAGTTAGAAACCAGAGACTTTACTCATTTATTTCATTTTAATTTCATTATATCTCAAAGAAATTCCTCTCTCCCTCTTGTTTTATCAGCCTACATTTCTTCACTTAGTTTTCATTCTTCTGGTACTCCTGTGCTTGAGATAATTTTGAAACACATATGTTTTTAAAACATTTTTAAAAATAAAGCATAGAAACCAAATGTTCTGCCAAAGCCCTTAAAATTGTCTTCTTCAATTTTAGGTGTGCTCATTTTATTTATTTTTTATTTATTTTTTTTCTACATCTACTTAAGATTATAGTTTATTCTCCTTAAAACAGTGGCTTCCATTTCTCTTTGTTTTTAGTAAAATATAGCATGCCTCTTTGGCTAAAACCACAGTTTATGTCTCTGAAATCTGAAGTGATAATGAGAACTCATGCTACTAATGAAGCTAGGTCCTGATCTTGCTCAATGCGAGGGTAGCGTTGGGAGTTTGGATACGGTACAGCCCATCTGGCCCGTTTCACAGTGCAGCACACCTATGTCTGCAGTTTCAAGTCCTGCTTTATAATCTAAGTAAATAAACATACAAAAGGTGACAACAACAAGAATAAGTTATCTCTAACCTAGTGCATGCAGTGGTTTTCCTCTATGTTCTATGTCTAACCTAGTTAGCATGACAGCCCGTGTGTCTTTGTTAAGGCCGAGAATGGTCCCCCCTTCATTTATACACTGTGGCCCACCTCTTGTTTGCTAAGACCCACTCGTGTGGTGCTGCCTGTATAAATTGCACAGGGCTGGGGCACCTGTTTCACTCAGTCAGTTAGGCGTCTACCTTTGGCTCAGGTCATGATCCCAGGGTCCTGGGATTGAGCCCCACATCGGGCTCCTTGCTCAGCAGGGAGCCTGCTTCTCCCTCTCCTTCTGCCTGCCGCTCCCCCTGCTTGTGCTCATTCTCTCTCTCTGTCAAATAAATAAATAAATAAATAAATAAATAAATAAATAAATAAGCACAGGGCTGACAATCATATAAGGGTAATACAATTACATGACCATCAAATAAATAAATAAATAAATAAATAAATAAATAAATAAATAAAATTGCACAGGGCTCCACATTCAGAAAGTTCTTGTGCTTAATACAATTCTCCGCTGCCACTATCTTAAATTACTTAATAATTTTTAACAGAAGGCCCACATTTGCATTTTGTACTGGGCACCACAAATTACATAGCTGGTCTGGACGGTCATGGCTGCTTTTTGCTACAGTTAACTGCCAAGGTCACAATTCCACGTGACTGAGTTTTAAAGTCAGTCATCCAGGTCACATCAGTTAAAAACCAGTGCATGATTATAAAAAGAAACAAACAAAAACAGCAGAAGAGAAGTTATTATAATCTGATAATCCGACACGATTATGAACTCACGATACTGGTGTTTGCCGTAGCTCCGCTAAATCTCACGGCCACTCCTTCTGGCTGCTCTTGGTACTAGTTCCCCGCTTAACCTTACCCCATGTCTGTTCTCCGTGTTCCAAGCCAAATATACTAGATGTTCTGGAGATGAGAAACACCCAATAAGTAGGACCCTTTTATTCTATCTAGATTCAGAACCACTTGAAAGATAGACAAGAATCACATTTTTGGAGATCAAAATATCAACTTTATCACTGATAAAGTGAAATGGGATAGGTTGGTAAATTTGGTCCAATGTCATGTTAACACTCTTTCAGCTGAAAGTCTCCTCCTCCAGCCACAGGCTTCCCCCATAGATCTTGCCTCACCAAGCCTCGTACTGCCTTCTTCCTAAAACAAGGTAGGAGTGAATGCTTCCTGCCAGCAGCTGCCCCTCTCCCCACTACAGAGAAAATGGAAGAGCAGAGCCACACATGCCCCATTACTTCTGAATATACCCATCAAGTAACTCAACTGTAATGAATTGTGGCCCTGGCTCCCACACTGAGGGGATGCCTGCCGTGTCTCTTCCCTGAGGGTCACGCTCTTCTCAAGGCTCCCTTGCCTTATAGTACACCTTCCTTCTAGCTTCTAGGAGCCGCCACTTCAGTGTTCCTTGTCCCACACTCCTGTGTCATTTCTTGTGATTCCCTTACACCCAATGACACCTTTCTAAGTGGTCCTTTTTTGAACATTCCTAAGACAATTCTAATTTTAATGTTCCCCGTCTGTTTTATATCGGCACCCAGGTGGACCCACCTGCCGCAGAAAGGTCTGTCTAAGAGCAGGTACCTTACTTTGTGTGTACTAAAACCTGAGTATTTTCTGGTTTTAGGAAATGCAATAAATTTAGTGGCGGGTTGGTAGGGGGAAATCCTTAGCTCTTTTGTTTATATCAATGGCATTTTAAATAAAGGTAGCTTTTACCATGCTCATACAACCTTTCTGGTCCCTTGGTTATTGAAGTTCTCTTCATGGATAAGCATTTAAAGAACTCCAAGAGGGGATGTTGTCTCATCCATCTTTGTTATCTGCCATGGAAAGGCCTTTTCCCAAGAACATTATGATTATGTATGGGATAGTGTCTGATCAATATATTTCTATTTAAGGATGCCAGATTCTTAAAATGATGATCTTCCAGAGTATACAATATTAGAATCCATTTAGAGCCCTTGTTCCATTTTAATAAAAAAAAATCATTTACAAAACAACTTAATCCGAAGTGCCAATTTAAAAAAAAGAGAGAGATGCTGAATTAGTTAACTGCTGTATGGCAGTTACACTACTTTCTTGAAAAGTAAAATCAAATTGCATTTGTAAACCCTGTTTTCACCTAGTACTCACAGCCTATTGCCATTTGAAACTTTGTAGCTTCACACAGTTGAATACAAAACCACACAGCAGGAAAACACTGACAAAAAAAAAAAAAAGAATCTTAAAAATGAAATAGCTACATGCAGCATGGATTTCTTTGATAGCTACTGGTGGTTTTCCTCATTTTTTTTAAACCAAATATATCCTCTTGAGGGACAGTTGTAGAAGAAGCAGTGCATTTTGAAATGCAAGTGAAATAATATACCCTTTAGACCAAGGTCTCGCCATAATGTGCACATGGAAAGTCCGTCTGTCTTCTTGCCGCATTTAACTTGTTCTGTCCTCCTTAGGAAACTTCTGATAATAAAAATTGGAGGCATTTGTGCTACTGCCTTAAATTTCACCGTCTCTACATTACTAAAAATAAATTGGATTAAGTGGTGAGCAAACAGTATTTTTTGAACTTCTCTTCAGAGCAGAGTATTGGTCAAGAGTACTAAGAAAATAAAAGAGGAATACTGGTATGTTTTTCTGTCTAGGAAGCTAGTTCCAACCTGGAGCTCTTGATAATAAAGCACTAGGGGAAACCCTCCTGGGAAAAGACACCTCTGAGCTCAGGTTTAAAGAAACCATCTTTGGCCTCTGTTTTTCCCTTGTTGAGCAACAGAATATCAAAGGACATAAAGGCTTTTTATGAAACTTGGTTTAAAACTACTGGTGATAGATTTTTCTCTCTTCTCCCCAGAATTCAGTGAATAAATATAAGAGTCTAATTATAAAAATAGCTAGAACAAAAAAAGATAGGAAAATATTATGTACATATGAATCAACCGTTTGAAATGGATTATTAATGAAGTAAATTTCAAACCATCTGGTTTTCCAATCTTGATTAAATTAGAGTGTAATCAGTATGAATGGATCAGCTGTGGGACATACAAAACAGCTACATATAAATGAGTCATGTATAGTAATTGTCTACATATTTAAAATGAGAACTTTATGTACAGAACCACTGGAAAATCTGCAGATAATAGATTTCTACTCCTTCAGTTCTTCAAGGCAAATTACCGTTAGGAATATTCCATGACTTCACATTTATAGGAATCTACTTCTGTTATTATTATTTTTTTTAATGATCAAGAACTTGTTCATACATTTTAAATTTCTGCTCTTCTTCACTCAGTGAGAGACAAAGACAAAAGAATGAGTTGGAGACCTTGCTCTCAGAAAGCTCATGTACTCCCTGGGGAAGAAAATAGGTGCACGTGGAATACCAGTGAACACTGCGAACAACTCCCAAACAGGTGCCAGGAATTCGGTATGATTAATGGCCGACATAATTTTCAGAGTTCAGCGATCGTTCCTGCACACAGTTTGGTAAAGTGTGTGTGCAAAGTTGCTGTTTGCTGTGAATAGTTTGAAGCTATATAGGGACGGCTCTAGGTAAACAGTTACATTTTACTTATCTGGTTTTCGTTTTTGTTTTTTAAGATTTTATTTATTTATTTGACAGAGAGAAAGACAGCCAGCGAGAGAGGGAACACAAGCAGGGGGAGTGGGAGAGGAAGAAGCAGGCTCCCAGCGGAGGACCTGATGTGGGACTCGATCCCGGAACGCAGGGATCACGCCCTGAGCCAAAGGCAGACGCTTAACAACTGCACCACCCAGGCGCCCCTATTTATTTGTTTTTTTAATTCTAATATCAGGACCTAGAAAGTGTGTGGCACATGTCGTGTTCAATCAATGTTTATTAAATGGAAAAATAAAGGAGTGCGAATCCCCCTGAACTGGGGAGACATTCTCCCACCCATCACAGCTCTCTGAGCTCTGCAGGCCTCTGCAGGCCTCTGCACTTACGCGTCTAGTAGCTATGGTGGCTTATTGCTTAATCTGCAATATTGTTAACACTTTCAGCATTAGTAGTAATAGTGTTTATCTCACAGTCATTATCCATCTCCCTGCCAGAGGCCTCCAACATCTCATTGAAAGAGTGGGCCCTGCGAGGGCTGCCCAAGAGCCAGACCACTAGGGGATGTTGTGCCCAACATTGTATATGCTTCTGTCTGTGCTCTAGAAAACGTGTTTCTGCTTTCTCTGTCCTGAAGCACCTTCCCACCTACTCAGCCTCTTGGTTTGCTTGTTTTCATTCCTGGTTCACTCTGGTTGGTTGAGCCCTGTTCAGGTCCTGGAATGTTGCCTTTGGAATTTTCTTTTGTCGCCTGCTTCGTGCCATGTATTGAACCATTTCTTTCTTTTTTTTCTTTTTTCTTTTTTTCATGGATATCAAATCATTTAATTATTTTATTTATTTTTTATTATAATTAACATATAATGTATTATTTCTTTCAGGGGTACAGGTCTGTAATTCATCACTCTTATATAATACCCAGTGCTCATTACAACACATACCCTCCCGAATTTCTGGTTATTTCTTCTTGTTTACTTAACCTTAATAATTGACTGATATTAATTGGCTTTACATGAGCTATTTTTAGTCTGGACTGCCTCCTGCATAGCTATCTTTGGATTCCAAACATGCCTCAAGCAAGTCCTTACTGGGCCTGAATTACTTATATTCATACCAAACAGACAAGTGTGAGGGGAAAGAAACAGACAAAAGGCCTCACACTTAGTTCAGATGAAGGAACGTAGGTGTCCTTCATGGAGCAGAACATTTCCAAAGAAATGATGGGTCATAAAAATTCAGATTTAAGATGTTCTCTGTGATTAATGCAAGAGGTGATCAGGTAATAACCTAGTTTCTTAGAATCATATTGGGACCAGGAACATGTGACCTAATTTTTTTTTCTTGCTTTCCTTGACTATCATCTAGTCAATAGCAGACGATTCCCTGTAAATGCTCATAACACAAAACTATATGTATAGGGGCGCCTGGGCGGCTCAGTCGGTTAAGCATCTGCCTTCGGCTCAGGTCATGACCCCAGGGTCCTGAGATCAAGCCCCATGTTGGGCTCCCTGCTCAGCGGGGAGGCTGCTTCTCCCTCTGACCCTCCCCTGTCTCATGCTCTCTCTTTCTCTCACTCTTACAATTAAATAAACAAAATCTTTAAAAAATATACAACTACATGTATAAATATGTTCCTGCTAATGACCTACAATACGAATGCTTTATATTATTTTTAAATACACCTTTTTCTTGTTTCGGATATTTTGTGTGTCACCTACTTTCACTAACATCTCTTTCCTCAGATATGAAACGGGGTGTAGATGGAAAGGCAGCAGCATCTAAACCTGCATCGTGAGCGTCAGTGGCGTATAAGGAATCCCAGGGAGAGCAATGCGATACTCCTTAGAGAAATGCTGTCTATGCTAAGCTGTTGATGGCATGAAAGAGAATATTATGCAAGAAAATGTGAACAATGATGACTGTGTCAAACACTGAACAGACGAGGCAGAGCTGGAACGAAAATAGATTTTAGGTACCGCTTCCTCAATGATATGTTTATATTTCCTTTTTATGAATAATCGATGATGATATTTGATTTAGAAGCCTAAGTCTAAACAAGTCTAAAAGAGTTCATAAAAAGAAGGTAAGATTTATAACTAAAGGAGCATTTGTCATTATTTAATTGGAATCTTTTTTAATGTTATAGGAAATAATGGTGCCTGTTAACATTGATAAAACCAAGATTAAATGGAGTAAGGTAATTCTGTAATACTTAATGAATTAGCCTGCTTTTAGACTGCCTATCTTAGTCTGAACTCCCAGGAAAAGACTCTGAAGTGGAGATTTGTATTTAGGAAGTTTATTCAGGCGTCCCCAGGACACAGTGAGGGAGAGTGAAAAATGTCAGATTGTGCAGCAAAGTTAAACTGAGATGGAGGTACAGCAAAGACACCAGCCACTCAGGGGGGCTGTCTCTGCAGGAGCCCTTCAGAATATGTGTTGCCCTGAGTAAGGAGGCCTCTGAGTTAGACCCGCACATCAGCTCGTTGGAGGTAAGCTGCCCTGGGGTGAGTAGCTGGACCAGGTGTGATGCGGCTCTCTTAGGCTGAGAAGAATTTTCAGAGAAAGACTCACCTAAGATCGGTTCAGTGCCTCTAATCCTAGCAGCTGGGAGTTTCTCAGTCCTACAGAGAACTGCTGGGTGACACACTTTATATCCACTGCAATGTACCTCTTCCCGACTAAGATCCAATTGCTTCACGGGAAAGTTCTGGGAAACGCGCCTCTAAGTTTCTGGTCATTTTCCTGTGGAAGCTAAAAATAGGAAACACCTTAGGGGAAACCACACTCTGCTGTTGCAGCTTGTTTTAAGGTCACCACTGATCCTAATGGCCACCTTACTCTGTTGTCTTTTATGGCTGACACGAACTTGCAGCTTGGCTGGGCAAGGTGACCTACCTGCTAGAAGATTCAGCCCCCATTCCTGTGAAGTCTGAATTTCTGGTGACCATAACATTCCCAGGCCATGAATGCTGCATTTGCTCTTTTATCGTTTAAAATCGGGGGAGGATAGATCAAGAGCAACCTTAACGGATCACTAGGGTCTCAAACATGCTGTTTTTTGCCTCCTTTATGTATCAGCACACCTCCCTCTTTTTGATGATCACAGACAATTCTGCTTGGAAGGTGGTTTTCCTCTTCTTATCAGTTGCATTCATGGTAGAGGATCCAGAAATGACTGGATTCCACTCCATTAGGACTGGAGCTCTGTGTCCTTGTGAAAGGATTTTTCTCTCCCACAGCAGATCTCTAAATCTGAAGATTTAGACCACTAGATCTGAATAGCCCAGGGTTGTTCAGACCAGTTGCACCTTTCTACAAGCTGGGCCACTGGGAGCGATGGTGAACAGCATCATCACCACTGTTTCTACCCCTTGGTTCCTGGAACCAGGATCTACCCACTGGGAATACCTTATAATTATTATTGATTGATTGAAGATGTATATACACACATACATATGATGATATAACATATATGTATTTACATGTAATGTAATGATGTAATATATGTATTTTATAGTTACATAATTTATACATATATAATTTATAAATACAAATATTTATTAAAAATATACATTTCTCCCTCCCCTTGTAGGATGGCTTCTCATCTTTGCCAAGTATCCTCTAACCTGGAGCCTAGGTTGTACCTTAATGAGGTCATCCCACATCCCAACACACTATAAGGTCTGCAGCTTCTGAAAGGTAAATTATACGGTAGGATCATTTGACCCCAAGTCATACCTCTTTGTCTTTCAAGTGGTTCCTTGTTCGATCAGATGTGATGGAAGGTCCTGTGTTTGTATGCCTCACACTGCGATGGATAGTGGTGCTGGCTGAGGCACAGAGATAAATATCATTTCTGGGTTGGAAAGGGTCTAACTCGAGCTACTTGCCACCAAGTGGCTTATTGATCTTGAGGAATAGTATTATATGAAAGTGTCAACATTGGTCTTTGTTAGTGGCAGGATAAACAGTATACACTTGCTATTAAGTTATAGGTCTGTCCTCCTGAGGATCTTGCCTCTTTTTTCTTCCGTGGGTTCCAGGTCTAAAAACTGGCTTAAATCCAGAAATTGGGATAGGGAGTGTGACTTTTTATTGGGGTTGTTGTGTGAGTTTTCTGATCATCCAATCCTTATCTATCGTGACTTTATGGATTGACTAATACGCTTATTTGGTGCCTATTTCAGTTGCCCTATGTTGTCTTTACTATTTTCATAGCTAGCAATCTGCGGGTCAAGCTTTCCTAGCTGCCAGGCCAAACTTCCTGCCCATGTGATATTCATTCCCACCATTTGTTCAGACGTTTGGCTTCTATTATGTTAGAGTCCCATCACCCCCGATGCTCTCAGTAAAGTCCGTTCTGTTATAGCTTCCCCTACCATTAGCCTGACTGACAAGAGTACAACCACCCTGGAGCTTCACAATGTTACCCACAATGCAGCTCCCACTAGTATACGTTTCATCACTTTGTGAAATGGGATGTCATCTAGGCTCCTCTGGGAGCATAATCAGTTGGTGGGTTTTCTGGTCTCACAAACTATAGCTACTCTGTCATCCTTACTTCTATAAGCCTTTCGACCCCTTTTCTACTGTCTGCCGGTAGCTGGTGATATATGTGCTGCACTTAATGTGCTGCACTGCTTTCTTCAACATTCCAGCAGGCGTTTTTTCAGTGTTTGCTTCCAAGGCATTAAATCTTGGATGTTGAATACCTTTTCCCAGGGTATTAAATCCTTCTACTGGAATAATACTCTTGAAACGATACGCTTTACCTTTTCAACCCCTATTTTCTACCTGCCTTACTACAGCTCCATTGGAATCTAGTATTATATAGACTTTCAGAGCTTCTTCCAGTACGGTCTAGGTCCCACAGCTCCTTTGGAATATGGACCCTTTCTTCCCTTAGAAGGTCCAGCACTTCTCTAACTGAATTATGTTGTACTGTGCCCAAAGTTAGCAGTCTAGTGAGCGGAAGAGGAAGTGGGGTTAGCTCCTATGGTCTTTGGACCACCTCTAATCAAGGCAGGAGCTCTGGCCTCTGAGAAAAAGAGTGACTTATTTCTGCATACTTAGTAGGTTTAGGGAGATGTAAAGTTTCCAAGTTGCCAAGGACACTAAGTCAGATGTGCACACCCTCAGACTCAGTGTCCTACTTCTTTTCAACCAGAACTATGACCTTGGTGGAACAGACTGGCTAGGGTTGAGAATCCATCTTTTTCTGGAGCTCTGCTATGCCTATGATCTTCCTTTAAATGCGGGAGATAAGCATCTCTCCGTATGCTGCCAAGGAGTCCCTTTGACTTTTAGCGGTATTGCTAAAGCAGCTATAACTGATGATTGATCACCCTCGGCCTTTCATTTTCTTCCTCCAGAGCATCAGCGGCACTCAACATAGCTGTTTGATTCCATTGTCCTTATCATTAGAGTGTCCTAAACCTCTCGAAGGCCTGAGATATTGCAACTACCAGTACAGAGCATTGCACTCGCGTCCTACATCAATTTTCCACCAATAAACGTTTTAACAACTGTACTGCTACATCATGCCAGGGGGTGCTTAGGGCTCTACCTGCTAGCAGTGATGAGGTCCTTATTGTCAGCCAGTCTCCAAAATATTCTTAGAGACTGACGCATCAGGTCAATCTTGGTACTGACTGTATTAGCTCAGGTTCCTTGGAAAACAGACTTTGCCAGAGAGACACGCATGCAGGACTGCCATAGGTGGGAGTAGTGCTGGAGATTGTCTTTACCCTCAATGTATGCTGGATGAGTAAAGAAGTAGGATTGGGCAGAGGAAGGAGTTGAACTGTGAGACCGTCAAATAGGCCTTAGCCAGTCCATGAGAAGTTGGGATGTTGCTTTAGATGGACCTACCCTGAGGCAAGGCTGTCATTGCCCTGCCACATCCGTATTCGTTTCCAAGAACGATCCTAGTGTTCTAGTACCAATCTTTAGGGGTGGACTTCCCTAGAGGAGGAGGCATGACCTAGGTGATCGGGTTCTCTTAGCCGGAGGGTCATGCCTCTAGGGGTGCTTAGCTGAGGGCTGTCAGCCACTGAATGGGGCAGCTGGTGATACACTGCTTAATCCACTCAACTACTTAGACCTTTCATTTCCATCTGCCTTCTCCTTGAGGTTTGCCCAGGCTGCTAGTTCAGTGCTGTCCTTAGTACTGCTCTCTTTGTCCCAAGTGGTTTTCCATTTTGCCCATTGCAATAATTTCCAAGCTGCGATGACTCACATGCCCACCCCTTCTTCTCCTGCTGTCGGATGGCAGAGTGCTGTTGCAGGAGATGTGAAACTACGCAGACCGGTCCCAGTACAAATTCACGCCGTGCAACTGCAGTTACATTTCCACAATTATAAGCAAAAACACATGAAATCACCTCAGGCAATGCTTTGACAGCTCCCTAGGGTATTGCTCAATTCTGAAGAGCACTATGAAATAGCTTTAAAAAAAATATGCTTGACTACCCAGCAGCAGAATACACAGACAGAACTAAGCCAGGCCTCAAGCAAAGTAAATTCCTTCTCCGACTGCTTGACAATGTTATGAAATGATAATGAAAATTATGCATAACTAACAACTTAAAATTCATACCTACTGAAATATTTCTCAGCGTATAAAATAGTGTTAAACTCATTGTGTGAAATCATGTGAACAAAGAAAAGCCATCTTTAAATCCCGATTTCCCTTTCACCTTGGAAATTACTTCAGAAGACAAGGATAAGAGAAGATATCATTTCAGTCAGGATTCAGTCAGAATTGAACACCTACTATGTGCCAGGCAGTGTTCTGGGAGTTAGAGCCATAACAATAAGAAAACTCCCAAATCTTGTTGAAATTGCAGTATTTTCCACTTGCTGCTCTTCAGTTCTTCCCTTTCCTTCCCCGTCCCGCCCCCGCCACCAACATCCACTTCCTCTGTCACTGCTGTGTTGTCCAACTCCCCAGAACCTAGTTTGGCTCAAGCATAACCTTTCTTTTCTTACTCTTCCTCCTCCTATAGCAATACCTCTTTTTCCATATTTCTTCTTTCTCTTTTCCTGTCTTTTTCACCACCTCTTGTATATACCAGTTTTTAAGTTCTTCCATGACCAGAACAATTGTATTATTCTCTGTATCTCAAGCATATCACACAATGCATTTTGACCTCTGTGTCTTGAATATGTGAAAGAATTCGTATCCATTGATAACCTAAGGGGACGAAGATGTGAACGGACGTGTTAATAATTACAGTTATATATCAGTTTTTGTTTGATAATTTCTCAAAAGGTAAGAAAAATTGATCCACTTATAATAAGAATAGAAAATACATTTTATCTCACTTGCCACTTTCAATAAATTGGTAACGATTTCTGGAGTGCCAGCTTGAGAAGAAATCTCAGCTGTGCGCAGGCTCAGAGGGAAGGATCATCATGAATCATTACCTAAGCCTGCTGTGAGCTCCTGAAAGGAGAGATTGCCATTTCTACCTCCCTTCCTCACCCCTCATTCTCTCTCTCTCTCCTTCCCTTCCTCTTCCTCTTCCTTTCTCTGTCTCCCTCCCCCTCTTCCTTCTCCTCTTCCTCGCTCATTTACTTTTTAGGATTTTTATTACTATTATTACGGTAGTAAAAGAGAAAAAAAACCCACAATGCTTAGAGGATGCAGTTTTCCTTCTTTTTAAAAAAATGTTATTTGTTTGAGAGAGAGAACGACAGAGAGCATGAGGGGGGGAGGGGTAAAGGGGGGGAGGGGTAGAGGGAGAGGGAGAAACAGACTCCCCGCTGAGCAGGGAGCCCCCAACATGGGGCTCATGGGGTTCCTGGGGCTGCTGGGGCTGGATCTCAGGACCCTGGGATCATGATCTGAGCTGAAAGCAGATGCTTAACCAACTGAGCCACTCAGGCACCCCTGCAGTTTTCCTTCTTTCAAAGAATTTAATTGAGAAAAAAGAACAAAAATTTTCCTGGTACAAAGTTTTAAAAGAAATTTATTTTGGATGTCTTTATTTAGTAGGCATAAAGTAATGCAGCCACAATTAACCGTAATTTGCTAGAATACATAGACATTTTCGTCAGTTGATTTTCCTTGATCTTCTTTTCTCTGATATACTTTCCTTCACCTTATTTCAGTAGTGCCTATGCCCGCGCCCTGGCCCCCGTCACCCAGCACCCGTCATGCTTTAAACCTTACCATCACTAAGAGCAGCTTTATCCAGTTTTGAGCTCTGAGTATCTCAGGTCACAGCCTCCTCTCCCTCCATCTCTCTCCCTCCTAAATTCTTTCTAACCTGCTGGTTTGAGGTCTTCTCTATTCCAAAAGTCTGCCACCCTCTTCTGACTTTATTTCCTCCCTAGCCCACATAGACTCTGTAACTTCACACTCTGGTCCCTGTCCTCCCATTTGAAAAGTCACATATCTTTGCAAAGTTTCTCCATTAGAAGTGAATGAACCCTCAAGAAATACATTCCAGTGAGTTGAAAGCAATTTCATTCACATCCTTTCTTTTCCATTTCAAATATATCATGATGGCAAAGAAACAATCTATGGCAAAAGACAAGCAGATAGAAAATGCTTGTGGAATAAAGAAAAATAAAAATCATGTACAGTTTTAATCAAATATTGCATGACACTAATTAATACTGCCAACACTATATTTTTATTTTCATAGCTCAGGTCTTCTTAAAGTTGGAGTGTTTCTCATCTTCGACAATGCTTCAGATGTAACGTTTTTTTATCTTAATGTTTATCCATCAATATCCCTCAGTCTGTTTTCAAGAAAGTGAAAGATGTAGCAAAGGCAGGTGACTCAGTGCAGCTGATAATGTTCATTTCAACTCCAAACATGATAGTTTAGAAGCAGATGTGATACTTATTCTACAGATTCCACGGTGCTAGACATTTAATTTCATTTTCCTAAAATTGAACATAATTTCATGATCAAACCCTCATTTTCTGGGTCATGAAAACTGATTCAGGCAAGAATTTCTCCCAGCTCCCCTTTTCTTTCAGACCGTGGCTGGAAATGGAAATCTCCCATAACGCGGCCGTCAGTGGGGGAGGGGTCAGGAATGTCCTGACCATGTGGTCCAGCACTGAGCATCATTTTACCCAGTTCTCAAGGGCTGCTTTATACAATAGGGTGCTGCATTCTCCCCTGTTCAAAAACATAGGCTCTTTTCAGATTTGTCTCTCTCTCTCTTTCTCTGTTGTCTTACCTTCTTAGATACAAAAGAAAAATCATTATTCTAACCCGCTTGAAGGAAAGAGTGAAGTTGTGTAAGCTCTTCGTTACCTTCGTGTTAATCTTGCCAGTAGCATTATACATTTCAGGGCTGTCTGCAGCACACTTGGGAAGTGAATAAGCTTATGACAAGATTTCCCAACCTTGACACTATTGACACTTTGGGCTAGGTAATTCTTTGTGGTCTCATGCCGTCTGGGGAGATTAGGAGTATTCCTGGCTGGTGCTCACTAGGTTCTGTCCACCACCACCACCATCACCCTCATGGGTCTTTACAATTAGAAACTCTCCAAGCATTAGCAGTCAACCCAGTTGGGAACCACTGCATTCTGAGGATGCATTTGACTCACCTGCCTCCATTTATTTTCTGCTGCTCCTGACTGGTTCAATAACAGAAATCTCTGGAACCTTGTCAACAACCTGGGTTCTTCTCTGCAAATCAGGAGTATAAATCTTCTCTCATCCTTGACCCTCAAATCTATCCTTTACTCTGTATTGGGTTTGGTAGTGCCTGAAGTTCATAGAAAGTAGACCCCCATGTCTGATACATATACTCTTACCTATTTTTTCAGTTCAATTTCTTTTTTCTTTTTCCCTCTCCCTCCCTTCCCTTCTTCCCCTGCCCTTCCTTTTCCCTTCCCTTCCCTTCCATTCTCTTCACCTCACTTTCTTTCTTTTCTCTTTCTTCCTTCCATTCTATTCCTTTTCCTTCTCGTTTTTGTCCTGTCTTTTCTTTTTATGTATCAAATCATATTCTCAATGTTTCACCTTATGTGTTCAGCTTGGGGTTTGAATATCAAAGATCAAGAATTTGCCTCTTTTGTTTCCCCAGGGAAATGGACACTATGGCTCAAACTACTCAATAATGGAAAGAATTAAAGAAGCATAGAACACCGGTGAAGGAAGTATCCCTTCATGTCTCAAAATGTGATACCTCTACTGCCTTCTGCAGCTAATCACCAACAGGTCTGACATATAGTTCCAGTTCTGATTTTATTTAAAATCTAAGAAACATCTGAGTGCACAGAGATCAATTTCAACATATGCATATAGTGTAGTATTACATGGCAATTGAAAAGGTAGTTATTGGCCCGAAAATCACTTTTTATCATGCTGGGAGTAATCGTACTGCCTTCCTATGGACTCTTGTCAGTGTTCCTTA
This sequence comes from Ursus maritimus, assembly GCF_017311325.1. Lineage (NCBI taxonomy): Eukaryota > Metazoa > Chordata > Mammalia > Carnivora > Ursidae > Ursus > Ursus maritimus. Next base: position 36,793,570 of record NW_024426996.1, on the reverse strand, counting down.
ATTATGTTGCCAGCAAGAGACCCAAAATGAACATTAAAAAAAAATGTGAATCCAAAATCAGTATGTATATCTACATACATTTAATGGTATCAATTCCCTTATTTCTCTAGCTTGAGAAACACTGATACATATATTATTTTGTTTACCTATTGCCAAATAACAAGCCACTTCAAAACTTAATAGCTTAATACGAGAGCCTCTTTTTTATCCCTCATGGTTTTATAGGGTGACTGGGTTTGGCCCATGTAATTTTGTGATGTAAGTGTTGTCAGTTGAGCTGTATTTATCTGGAAGATCAACGGGACCAGGGCATCCAAAATGGCTCACTCAGATGGCTCCTATGGCTGTTGGCTTGAAGCTCACCTAGAGCTGTTGAATAGAGTACTTTGGTTCTGTTCCATGGGGCCTCTTCATTTGGCTTAGGCTCCTCAGAGCATAGGGACTGGATATGGAGAGATTATAGGAAGTAGAAACTGCCAGTCAGTCTGTTTAAGGGTTGGGCTCGGGGGGTTCCAGAACATTACTTTCACCATATTCAATTAACAGATCCATTCACAGATTCTAAAAGAGGATGAATTTCTGGGGCCATCTTTGGAGACTAGCACAGTCATTGAAGAGTGGTTGTATTTGTAAAAAAATAAGCTCTATATAACATTTTGTTTTTTAAACAAATGCATATTCTTTTAAAAGGTCATATAATGTTTCTTAATTATGAAATTCTTTGCATTTATGCCCATTTATGACAATGTAAATATTTGGAGTTAGATATGATGACATGATTTCTGATTACAAGTTAAGATTTATAATGTTTCTTACACTCTGGGGGATATGGACTCGTTTATAACGGAAGCATGGTCTCCCTCTGCTTTCCTCTAATTCAAAATACATTTGCGTTGTTTTTACTTTTAAGGTACCATAAATAAGTTCTCATACATTGCTGTTGGGAATGGAATTTCACTAAACCACCCAGGAAAAATGGTTGGCAGCATCTCCCATGGCTAAACATATGCATGTCCTTTAATCAGAATTCCACTATAGGATACACCCAACAGAAGTGGGATAATTTTTTTTCACCTTCATAATTTTAAGCATTCAAAAACAAGTCAAAGTTTAATTTTTGACTTATGAGATACAGACTTAAGACAATCTCAGCAAAAGTCTAAAAAGTGGTTTTAGAAAGAGTTCATCAAATGCTTCTATCATTTACATTTTGTTCTCTTTGGGAGGTTAATACCTTTTTTTGTGGCATATATAGTATAGTTCTGCTTTATATTAAAAGAAAAAATAGAGATTTAGTCATGACACTGTCAGTAACTGTGACGTTAATTGTAACTGTAAGTTACTTGCAAGCTCACAAATCAGCCTTCTACAGTTTCATGGAGGCTGGCAGAGGTCAAAGACTCCTGGGTCAGAGACAAAAAGAGTTTATTACTAATGGCACAATGAGCATCCTGAGCTTTATGTTTGCATTTGTTCCCCTTGACCTCCAAGTCCCATGGATGACTTGAAGAGGCCCAGGTGGATATTGTACATCCAGTAGGTTTACATCATGAGAAACCCTGATTTCAGGAAACCCAAATCTTTTATAGTGGATTTGAAGAAAAAATGTCCAGTCTTTGTTCCAGGAGAGACATGATGTTCAGTATACTGCACAGTCAACACCCTTGCCGTCTACTCCAGTGTGGGACTATACAAACAACCCTAAAAGAAAAGCCCAAGCAAAGGCTGGCAGTGCCTCCCTGGAAACATATACAGAAACAAAAAGAGATCCATGGAAAATTATGTACCAACAGAGAGAAGATTAATTATTTTCTTTTCTCTATCCTAGAATTTTTGAAATTTTTGACTAAGAACTCTCTCTGTTTAGTTATAGCCTCAAATAGTTTATAAGAGCCTATAGAAGAATTTGTTGTCAATTCATTTTTACTAAGTTTTATGGGATTATTTATTTACTGAGTAACCCCATTGATTAATACCCTTTAAAGTTAAAAGCAAAATTGACATGATATTTTTGCAGTATATGGCAAGCAGTACCCTGACAAATGAGCTATGCTAAACACAGCAGAATAGTGAATATACTTTCAGGGTTGTAAACAAGAGCATAAATATTTGTATTAGTTTGACTGTTCTGGAAAGTATTAAAACAGAGGTGGAAGACCATTAAATATGGAACCAGATAAATTTTACATACTGTCTCTACCACTATAGAAGTGATTTTGCCTTAGGCATATTAGTTTTCCAACCCTTACATTTTATTTTGCAAAATGGAAGGGCCAAGGCAGAATAAGGTTCCTATATGCAGGTTTTGGAATAAGTTGCCAAAGGTAGAATTTGATTCAGTCACAGCTGCTTATAATTTGGTTTGGATAAGCTTCTTCGTCTCATTTTTGCATTATTTTTAATCTTGTTAAAATCACACAATGTCTCTAAAAAATACATCCCTAGTAAGTATCATTTTGCTGTTATTTGAAATCTTTCTTACAGACCTGCAAGATTTACTATATGTTTTAAATGAGTTAAAGTATGGAAAGGATGGAAAATATTTTAGATTACACAGTAAGTGCATTATAAAAGTTGACCCCCCCAAAAAAAGTTGATCAGTTTATCTTTCTGGATTAAGTTGATCAGAACTATATAAATAAAATAAAAGTAATAAGCAAGTGTAATCTATTTTGGTGATTTTCATATTGGCCTGCTGTCTTGTATATTTGGGCAATCTTAAAACCAGAAAAGTGAGTGGTGTGAATTTACAACTATCAATCCCCATTCTAAAAAATCTGAACCAACTCATAAGGCTATTTAAGATGTTTTCAAGAAATTATTATACAATATTAGTATATAATATTATGTATTTAAAATGGAAAATGACATGTAATGACAGTGTTATATTGCTTTAGTTTACTTTGAAATGCTTCAGTATACAGAGTCCAACATAAATGTGTTTGCTGGCTTTAACCTACTTATCTCAGAGAAGTTACTTAACAGACACAGAAATGCACACTCTAAAAATGGTTACTTGTTACTTGCACAATTTTGATTCAGAATACAAGCTCTTACTTAGTCTCCGTTGCTCATTGCTGGCAGGTTGGTGAGGATGAGGTTGAGAGGTTGATAGAGAAGCCGAGTCAGGACCGCGGGAAGGACCTCCCTACATTTCGCTTTCCCTTGTGTTAACTCTGGGCAGCTAGGACTGGGGCAATAGCAGCAGCCTACAACAAAGTAGCGAAATGGGATGGGGAGTAAATTTAGGGAGGGAGAATCACCAGTGACAGCCCAAAAGATCCTAAGAGAAGGAAGCTGAAGTTTCAGCTGAACAGCATCCAATGTCCAAGTGCCTAAGATTGAAGATCCTTGTTTATCAAAAACAGCTGAAGCATGTCCCGCAGCTTGGAGAGAATGATCTGTGGAAGTAGAAAATTTGCGCTCTTTCCCACCAATCCTTTCATAACTTTTTTTTTTCTCCCCGTGAAGTAAAAAGCAAAACAGAAAGAATGAAAAACCATACAGGGGTCATTGTAGCATGAAGACGATGATGGCATGAGTTCTCCGCTAAGCTGTTCTTTGCCTGGCAGGTGCAAGAGCAGAAGGGGATCCCTTGTCAGGAAACTTTTAGTCTCCCAGGATTGGCTGCAGGAACACTAATACAGAGTTTATCCCTAAAAGCAAGAAGAAAAAAACTTTATCAATACATGTACCTATGCTAGAGAGTGGTCATTGGTTTATCAAAAATTCACTGTGTTCTTCTCAGACATGCTAAATAAGGATATTAAAGATTGAAGTCAGTTCACAATTTTCTGCCTAAGGGCTGCCATCGATGAAGCTAGCTCCGTGGAGTTAGCAATATTATCAACAACTTTGTGCTTGCTCTAGATATCATTGTATTCCTTGCCAACTAGATGCCCCCTCACAGGGACTGGTAAAAGTAACTGCCTTGTAAGATATGCCTGTCCCACTTTCCAGTCCACTGATGGGAAACAAAACGGAGATGCAACAGATGCCAACTAGCAAGATTAGAGCCACTTTCTTCTCTTACGTCTTCAGAGGACACAGAGAAATTTGGACAGTGCTAACATGCTTTGTTTTTTCTTTTTTGTTTTTTCAATCTTTTCCCCTACCTCCCTGGATCTCAACCATAATTTTACCGGATTTCAACTTCTTAGTAGGTGTTACATACAGAAAGGCTGAAGAGAGAGAAATTTTGGTAAAACTTACAACTTAACCTTTTCTCAAGCCAAATGACAGATAACAATATCACTATGATTGCTGGGTTATTAATTGCAAGTTATTAATTGTATCAGAAATACTAGAAATACTTCAGCTTTGCTGTTCTAGATGTATGACTTAACTCTAAACCTTGTTCAAGAACATTTGCCCTTGAATAAACAAAAATATAACAATCTGTACCCCTTGCATCTTTTCTTGGCCACGTAACGGAGAATTCTGTAATGAGATTTCAATGAAAGGTTAGCTGGTGTTTGCTGCTAAAATACCATTGTGTGTGCCTTGAATCACGTGCTTAGGAGAGCCTGCAACTTTGCTAAGCTCACAAGAATAAGTTGTGTGATAGTTTTTGCCTGCTTGCTGGTTCAGAATTCATTCAGAGACTTGCTCTCATCTGGTACTCTACCTAGTAGAGAAATTGTGGGAGAGGCGAATTAGAGTCCTCATCTCTAATTTCTAAAGTTTGAATACCTACCAAAATCACTTAATGTTGTAAATGGCCAAATTGACTTAATTTCATTCACAAAACCTGAGAATCATGAAGAAGAGATGACTGACTGACTGAATTCACTATCTGTCTGGCAATGTACTTTTCAACTTGGAGGATACTTTATTGAATTAACCATATTACAAGAATTTGACTTGATGCTTCTAAACACAGAAAATTTTTTTTCTTTTCTTTTTTTTCCAAAAGTTGAAATTGTAGATGATTCTCAGGGAGAGAAATCATATTACTCAACTTCACATGGAACGGTATTTATAATCCAGACAGAATTATAATCTAGTAATTTGTAATAAGAAAATCAACTGTCCAGAAGGCTAAGATGTTTGAATAATGAGATCAGAATATGCTCTCCCTAGAAGAAAGCTTCACTGTCAGAAAAATTAGAATCAAAAGTTGAAAATAGTAATAGAGCAACAGAAGTTAATGGATTAAACCAACCCAGACAGTATTTATTCCATAACCACATAGGAATCAGAGCATTCCTATTTTTACTCCAGGGTACTTGTTTTGTAAATACATGAATGAACACATGAAAATCTCTGGGAATTGGATGACCCTTTTCTATGAGACCATGTAACCGTGGTCTAGTATTTCCCTAAACAGGGTCAATATCAATGATTAGATTTTGATAATTAATTATAGTCACTCTGAAGTACACTAATTACTTCAAATTATAATCCCAGACCGTAGTTCCTTACAGCCTGATTGATGTACTAGGTATTTATAAATGTGTCAGGGAGATACTTGGGCTGTATTGTTTTAGTCCCTCCATTTGCTTATAACTGAGTAACTAAATAAATTTGATGGGTTTAAGTCTTAAAGATGACTTTCGTTGTAGTTTTCACATTGTCTGGGGCCTCCACACTCTTCCACACAGCTAGTAACAGTAGTGCACAAGTTGGTGACCATTCACTTCCTTCTGATTCAGGCTCGGTTTCTTCCCTCTCATTTTTAAATCTATCTTCTTTTCTTCTTATGGTTTCCCCAGAAACTATTTGAAGATAAGGTAGAAATGTACTAATTGGCATGAAATATCATATAATTTATGGGATATAAAAGAGGAAGGAAAAACATATTGACATTTCCCTTTCTCTGATTCTTCAAGAAAGAATGAAAATAAAACTGAACTATTCTTACAACTTTCATCTATGACTTATTTTAAATACATTTACCATTTTGGTCATTAGTAAATATATACTTTCAGAAATCAGTTGCACAATGATTTGACCATGTCTGGAGCTACACGATCAGTGGGTTCTCTCAGAATGCCACAGACATCTCAGAGTTTACCACTGTCTTGCTTTCGTCCTCATGCTGCCAAGAATGTGTTTAATGTTTTATTAAAGTGTAGGATTCTTCTGATTGTTAAACCTGCATTAGGGTAGAGACTGAGACCAACATTTCCTGACAGGCCTCCTACAGAGTATGTCACAAATGATGGCAGACACAGTAATGTTCATAGCAATATGGCAGCTGCCAGAGGGAAGCAAGTAATAAGCTCTAAAAATGCCAATTTTAACTTAAAAAGAAATCTATAATTCTCACAAGGTAAGAACCCTGCCTCACCGCAGAATTTTCAGAACAATATGCTGAGGAATATGGATTCATGTGCCCTTGAAACGGACTCCAGATAAGTCTGTGTTAGAAACAAAGATCATTTAAAACCCGCTTTTGTTTTGGCCTCTAAGTTCTAATCAGACAGCAAGTGGCACATTTTGGAGAGGTGGTTTGCTTTTGAGCCAATTACCAATATCAATCCTGAGGGGAACTGACCTTTGCAAAGAAATTTTCAAACAACTCATAAAGGTGTCTCATGGTAATCCCCTGCCAGACAGAACCTTAGTAGAGTACAGGATGTTTAGAATTTTCATGTCTCACATAAAAGAATATCATAATGCTGTGGATGGCTTTGTCAACTGGAGTTCATTAATTCTGATCACAACTATATTTTAAAATCCTTAAAGCCCAAAGTGACTACAAAAAATGTAACCAGTTTCATAGACAAATCTCCTATGTTTCATAAAATATTAAGTATTTTACCCAAATGTTTCAAATTGTATATTTTTCTATGTGCCTATCATTTTAATGAATGTCTCATATTTGTTATTTTTTTAGTCTTTCAAAGAGACTACGCAAACCATTTTTAAAATATGTATGTGTGTGCATTTTCTTTAGACAATATTCTTAGATCTAATTAGATTTGCTAATGGATTTGTAACAGTCAAAATTGAATAAACACTGCAGGAAAATGTTCCTTATATACTTAAATACAACTGTTATTTCTGTTCTTCATATTCAGTAAGCTCTCTTCTTTCTGGTTTTATTTTTGGGTAATAGTATCATGAAACCGTGCTTCAGAATACCATCCCTGGAGTCTGATTGTCTGGCTTTGAACTCTGTTTCATCACGTACTTCTGTGCAGCGTGGACAAGATTACTCACATTTTCAGATCCACAGTTTTCTCATCTACAAGCTGAAAATAGTGGTATGTATTTTTATATGGTAATTGTGAGGACTCAGTGGAATGATGTATGTAAGCACTTAGCTCAATGCCTCGCATGTAGCAGAGGTTATGATTATCTGAAGGATCTGGAGATGAAATTTTACTGAAATGTATGCTAGAGTTTTAAAGTGAAAAAATGTAGACTTATCATATTGCTATGCTGTCATCTTTGTCCTTTTGCATTCCACTTCATATCAAGTGACCTTTACCACTAGTGTACATCTACCGCTCATCCCCGCAGTGCTACCTGAGACATCTCCAACTTCCAGAATTGCAGTTTCGTGATGATAAATTCGGCCATTCTACTGCGTGACTTTGACTTAAATTCGTTCCAGCCACATCCCTCATTTATTCCATGTAACTGCTCCTCAAACTCATACGACCACCAGCTTCTTTGACTCCTTCTCTACATTTGGTTTTCTCTTTTTCGCTTTCTGGCTGTCAATTATATTGCCCTTCTGTGGTATATGCACGCATAAGCCAAAAGCAACATAGACTGGACTTTCTATATGCTGCTCTAGAAAGATGAATAAACAAACGCCAATTTGCAAATGGGTCGACAATAAAAACTGCCAAGGACATTTTATTTAAATACTGTTTTTCACATTTTTAAATATTAGACAACTCACACAACTTTATCTTTTTTTGTTTGTTTATCAAAGGAGACATTGTATTTTAACTTTTTCTTTTATTCTGGTTTTATTTTAGAATGATTGTTGGTTGCATGAAAAAAATTAATGCATGTAGGAGTACATTTGGAGTGTGGCTTAATAATTCGGACCACCTGAACTATGAACAAGTTCCATAGAAACCTGGTATTTTTCATTTTATATCACTTTCAAGAAAATATGCTAGAATATCTGAACTTTCATATTTACAACAAAGACAACTAGAGTGAAGATATATCTATATCTATCTATATATCCTCTACTCTGAGGTATATTTAATATTGTACTCATAAAGTAGTCTAAGATTGACTCAGTGTATAACTTTGATGTATGTAAAATTGAATCCTCCCCAACCTCTTTGCTAAACGAGAAGTTTTAAATTCAATAATTCTGTGAATTTGAGTCTATATGTTATCTTTATCTCATAATTATTTGCATTTATTATCTCATAACAGTGTGTCTGCTTCATCTTAAAAAATTTTTTCAAGCATCAACAGGGAAAAGACTTTCCCCCAAACCTAATAATCCTCCAGTATAGTGTATTGATGGAAAATGGGTTGTGGAATCAATACAACTGGTTGCACAGTAAGCAAGTTATATAAGCATTCTGGTAATTTGTACAGCTGAAAACATACGTAACTTATACGTTGTGGAGAGGTATACGTGGTGGCCCTGTGTTCTGGTTTTGTTGGCATTGCTAAGATGAAGTGTGCTCGCATCGGATTTCAAACACTTTTTGTTTCATCTGCCCATTCCTGGAAATATTTCCTCTCTCTGTTTAAGCTCCTTTATTTCAGTATTTCTCACTTATCTTTTACTACTTACTGACTGCAGACTTCAGTTGTATTTCTTCATATTTGAGATTTTCAAAATTAGATTTTTTGATATTCATTGTGGAAAACTATGAAGACATGTCTCTCTTAGTGACAAAGACTGAACAATTCATGTCCTAGACAATTACTTTTTCCATTTGTTTAATGTGTCACTGAAAAATTACATTATCTAAAGGCAGCAATATTAAATCATTACCATTTAATTTATTAGATTTTATAATATTTACACATTATAGATCACTCTTCAAAAATCTTAGGGCAAAAATACAAAGGGAATACATACATAACACTATAAGTTACATATGTAACATAATTAATTTTTTAAAAAATATTCAAACCAATTATAAATACTTCAAATGTCTCCTAATATATTTGCTTCTAACCCTCATCCTGCCAGTAGTGCATTAATTTGCAAATTTCTATGCAATTGACCAAAGCAATGCCTCCTCTCTTGTGCAGATTTGCAGTCTAATATGGAGTATCAAGCAGCTCTAACATGTTTTATTCAGTTTTTTGTTTTTTTTAACCATATCCTTTCTTTGTGATGCATCAGTGTACATGACTCTGGAGTACCTCCCAGGAGCTTCAGTATACTTTTTTAAAAAAAATAGTTTTTGCATTTAACATCCATTGTTCAAGACAAAATAGACAACAGTTTTCTATCAGTCAGAAACCAACAGGATAAAGCTGGGAGAGAATATTGCCATATTGGTATTACACTCAACTTGAATTTGAATTCAACTCAGAATCTTACTATGCTCATTCTGGGTGACTCATGACTCTCCTTTGTGCCTGGTAAAAAACAAAACAAAATATATTGTGTTGTCTTTTACTCTCATCCCATGTAAGACTGATCCTTAATTTTTTCAAGTTCCATAAGTTACAATTGGTTAAAAAGACTAATATTAGCACTTCATATCAACTCTAATGTAAATAAAACACGTTTTCCCATCCCAATCTACCACACCCACCTTTGTATGAGACGGATTTCTATATAATTGATTGTCTTCTTGCCAGTATTTTCTTTTTCTTTCCTTTCCAATCAATGTCTTAAAATTGTTGTGGAAGGTATGGATTTGCTTTAGTTGCTGAAATTTCAGCATTTCTCCTTTCTTTTCTCCAGAAATCAATTTAATGTTAAGACCTTGCCTATGGAATTGGTGATTTTGTGAAAATGTGTCTGAGAGGAATAAAAAGAAAAGCAGGAAAGAGTTTTAATGAAACAAATTTTTGAAGGAGTAATAAGCAAACCATAAAGCCAAAGCTTATTTTCCCTTCTCTACCTGGAAAGGTCTCATTTTTTCATTAATCTACATGCGTTTTGGCTTTAAGCAACACAATCTTAATGAGAACCAGAGAAGAAAAAAAATGTAAATTCAAAAAATCAAACTAATGGAAGTTTTGGAATTAAACAAGATGTTAGGGATGAACAGAATTTTTGAAAAACTTGGTTCTTTCTTTATCAAATACCTGTTTCTCTCTTCATGTTCCTTTCATTCTTTCAGAATGACAGCCTCCTTGCGTCTGTAAATAAAGCTCAGAAGACTTCTGATGAAGACGTGTCAGGCCTGTCATTGAAGGAAATGAAAGGAAATTGAAGTATTAGTATCTTTAATCCCAAATTTAGGATTCCTATTAAAGAAGTTCGGGTTTGGTTAGTATCCATCCTAGAAATAATCATTCATGACCTGAGTGTAGTGTGGTTCACAAGTGTATATGCAAACCAACCAGGGTGGCCAGGAAAGCAGAGGAAAAAGAAAAAGACAATTGCGAAGAACATTAAAGCTGCCATGAACATTAAATTGTCGAAGTGGGGGCATGTCTATTAATTAGAAAGGAAGGAAGAGCGCTAGAGCATTAAGCTCTTTAAGGTCTAGCATGACAAACCCTTTGTTCATCAGATTTTTTCAAAACTGCCCTAATTACTGCTTCCTTCCTGTTCCTAATAGAGCTTCATTCATACTCATTTTACGCTATTACAGGGATTTTCATATAGCATCATATGATCTTACATACCTGTCTCCCCACAATGTAAGCTACTAGCGTTTGTACCACATTTTATTTACCAAGGATTACTGTAGTTCAGGCACATTCTAGCTGCACATGACACATTTTTAATAAATGAAAGAATTATCCTACACCGTTTGATAGAAGTGCGATTTATGCATCCTTGTTTGTTAGCCTCCCCGTCTTTCTGCCATCATATTATCATATTAAGTGCTCTCAGTCAACTTTTTTCGTAACAAATGTCTACACGTACTATTACATTAACTGCAATATTTTCTTCAGAACAGTGCTCACTCTCCTAAATTTCTAATTTTTATTCACATTCTTGTTTGATATCTGTTTCTCCAATTAAAGGAATGAAAGCTTTATGATATTGGGGTCTTATCTTACTCATCTCTGTATTCTTTTTTCTTAAGGTTTATTTATTTATTTGTTTTGGAGAGAGAAAGAGTGAGAGCAAGTGGGAGGAGGGGCAGAGCACAGAGCCCCATGCAGAGCTTGATCTCACAAGCTTGAGATGATGACCTGAGCTGAAACCAAGAGTTGGACACTTAACCAGCTGAGCCACCCAGGCACCCCTGTCTCTGTTTTCTTAATACCTAAAACAGTATCAGAAGTATAGCAGGTGTTTCCAATGTAATAAATAATATATGGGGAATCTAGTATAAATCCTGGCATTCAGAGATTATTGTCTTACACTGGGTAAAAATCCTGGCAATTAGGCACAAAAAAATTATTGTGAGGACTGAAATATGCATAAAATTACTTTTTAGTAGTGTAGCAGAGAAAACTTTGTTATAGTTGACATTTGAATGAACTTGGGAAAATGGATTGGATTTGTCGTTTCGGTGGAACTAAGGGTGAAAGGGAATGCTAATCAGAAGTATCGATATGAATATGTGGTGAAAGCGAGGCAGGCAGGCACAGTATTTAAAGGATTTAAAGGACTGAAGTATTTAAAGGATTGTATTTAAAGGATTGAAAAGGGAAGTGGGATACTTGCAGGTGGACACTGGAAAATGAGATGGGAAATAATTTGAGGCAAAGCCTTGGCGAATTTTGAATTACAGAAACTCCACTTATTTTTTAAATGCTGAAGAAGCATTGGTAATTTTTGATCAGATAATAATAAAGTCATTGCAGACTTGCCAGAGGCAGTTGTTGGAATCAAGATGAAAGGTAATAAATGTGTAAACTAGGAGACAGGGAATGGAAATAAATATGAGGTATTGTGTGAAAATATTGTGGAAGACAGAAAAAATAGACTTGGTAACACGTTGTGGCGACAAGCAAGGTACGCACAGAGGTTTTGAGTCCAGGTGACTGGGTAGGTGCAGATATCATGAGCAGACATAAAAAAAAAAAAAATCGAAACTAAGGAAGTTTGAGAGGGAAGATGCATCATATTTTATAGGAAGTCATAGGCTATCTGGAGCTACCCAGAAGCAGGAACTGAAAATTCAGGACTGGAAAGCACAGAGGTCAAGGCTAGAAACACATGATTCGGCAATCATGCACATAGAGGTGAACATTGAGTTCAGTTCTGGTGAGATGGTTCAGACTAATTTATGGAGAAAGATGAGAAGAAGACTTAAAGCAGATCCATGGGGAATTTCTATTTATTAGTATTCTTTGTAGAGTAATAGTAAGGTAAATATTTTTGCAATAAATAAGGTGTTCTAATCAGAAAATGATTGAGTTACAAAATAACCTAATGTAACATGGTGATAGATATCAGATTTGACTTATATTCTTTCTTCCAAAACAACTCATCTTTATGAAAAATTGACAAAAAAATTTTATTAACATAAATTCTTATTCAACAGTGAAAACCAGATGGCTCCCTTGTGGGTGCTCTGTACTAGGTTTGGCAATTCTCTGCCCCCAGGCCGCCCACCTGCCATGATTACGATAACTTGCCGAGCTGATGGCCAGGCTTCCAAAGGAAGATGCTGGAAATGGATGTTAGAATATAATGTAATCCACACTTGGAGTTTTTCTTAATTTGTTATGGAAAATTCATTTATTTGTTCATTTAACAAATAAGTAATGATTATCTATCCTGTGCTTTTCTCATTGATTGTAGTTTATTTGCTTACCAAACTGGGCTCTTAACCACTTAGAGGAAATATACACAGTTTATTCTAAAACACCTAGGATTCCTTCAAGGTTAATAAAGTCATTCTTAAAGAAAACTAGCCAACTGTAGTTTAGGGAAAATTTTGAAAATGTTTTGAGGGTTCTAATGCTGGATAATTTAGCATAAGATTGTGACACTAATGTGAGGAAATTGTAAAGAAACTTTAGAGGAAGTAATTTCTATTTCCTTACTCATTCAAAATATTTATACCAAAAATATGTGGCAATGAATGAATACTTACAGAAATAGAAATTGGAATGTTTGTAGCAGGGCGTAAAGATAATGCTTAACTGCATTCACGTGCAATCATAATATATTTAAAAACATTTTATGCCTGTCCTTTTCCACTTTCCTCCCCTGTGTCTTTGAGAGTCACAAGCTTTAAGTTTCCAGTTTTGAAATTTTCACTCAAAATGTTATTTATTGCAATGAGTTGCTTTCAGAATAATGCAGTTCATCATTTTATTATATATAGTATTTTAAGCTGTGTTAAAAATTGCAAGCAATTGGTAAAAAAAAATTAAAATTAAAAAAAATATATACGGTACTATAAAATCTAGAGTGAAAATAGCAGCACTTTGCTTCACTCTTCCCTAGCCTCTACTTCCACACTCAGAGCCAACCATTTTCAAATATTTAATTATTATTCCTGTTATTTTCATATTTATCAACAGTATGCTATATTAGTAATTTCATGTTAGCAACTTCCTGTTAAGGAAGTTGAATTTTTATTATACTTCATCTCCCTCAGCTTCAACTCCCTGCATGTTACCATCTATAGTTACATGAGTATTTTTTGTTTAAATCAACAGGTTTTTAAAAATTATATTGACTATGTATTTAAATTATTTATTTTTGCAACAATAATAAAGCATATTTAGGTTTCTTTGATATGAAACACTGATTTTTCTGGCATTAGTGATTGCCTTGTGTTTTGACTTGTTTGGTTTTCTTTGGATCTAAATTTGAGTGCTTGAACATGCTCCATCAGATATGATCGATACCTACCAATGCCATTTTTAAAGTGTCTGAACATATTCGATAATCAGAGGTTTTTGTTTTTGTTTTCTTCCCGCCAGAAGCTCCCTTCTTCCTGACACAGTAAGTCCTGGCTGTTCTCATACCTGATGGTACAACATACCTAATATATCATTATAATATTTTCCTTCCTAAATTTTAGATGATCTTTTGTCTCTTTTTGACTTGGGAGTTCCTGTTCCCTGGACTTCACGTTTTACAGTAGCTTCATATCAAAGGGGGGATGGAAAGTAAATATATGTCTTCTTACTTTTAAACTTGACTGATACTTTTTTGGGTATATAATTTAAAGATGAAAATTATTTTCCTTCAGAAATGTTAGTCCTGTTTTGAATGAGAAATCTAAGGTAATTGGCGCTTGTTTCCTGACTTGTAATAAGAATTTTCTCTCTGGTGTTTTCTCTATGTCGTACGTCTTAGACTTCATGATTAGGCGCCTTAGATGGCATATGTGTTATGTATCATTTCGTGCGTTATGCTGGGCAGTTGCCTACACAGTAGGATATACTTTTCTATGTGGAGACTTCTTCAGTTGGCAATTTTAAAATATCCTTTTATAATAATTTATGTGTTTATTTTTCTTACTTTGTTAAACTCAGTCAAATGAAAACTTCTGAGTTGATTCTTTGAATTTCATAGCTTGCCTTTTTCCATTTTGTTTTATATTTTTGTTATATTCTTTTAGATTCTTTATACATTATCTTCTGATCCTATTGTTGAACATTTTTTATGCTATTAAAGTTTTAATTTCCAAGATTTCATTATTCTTTAGAGATTGTTCATTTTTTATGCATTCCTATTCATAATTTATAAATGCAATATTTTGCCTCACTTTTCCCTGGATATAAATTGTACGTATCTCCCTTATTTACGATGTTTGTTTCATCTGGGTTAGAACCCTCCCCTCTTTTCTATGATTGTATTTTGTGTTGGAGACTTCCCTTTATGGCTGGCATTTAATGGTGGTCCATTCATCATTAACAGTGAGACATTAATGACAGATTGACAGTTGTGCTTTAGTAGAGAAAATTGACATGTGAGCTACATGGTAATAGGAGAAGATAGTAACCTAGCTTTTTATTATGGACTCTCAATGTCAGGGTTTTGAAGATTTTGCTGTGAGGCCCTTAATTTCCTTCAGCACACAGTCTTCCAGTCCCTGCCTAGGACACACAGGCCTGGCTGTAGGCATTTTTGAAACAAGGAAAGACAAAGGCTAAAGTTTGTCTCACTCTCAAGAGTACAGACTTGTACCTTGTCCTCTGGTTTTCATTGTGTCTTCTCTTCCTCTCTCTTTGGAGCAATATTTGTTATTTGTTATTCGGAGTCCCTCTTAATCCCCCTTGATGATGGAGTGGAGAGATGAGGGCAGCCTTTTATTGGATGTGCTGTTTGCAAATATCTTCTCTCATTCAGTAGGTTGACTTTTAGTTCTGTTGATGTTCCCTTTGCCGTGTAGAAGTTTTCATTTTGATGTGGTCCTAATAGTTTATTTTTGCTTTTCTTTCCCTTGCCTCAGGAAACATATCTAGAAAAATATTGCTACAGCTGATGTCAGAGAGATTTATGTCTGTACTCTCTTTTAGGATTTTTATGGTTTCAGGTATCCCATTTAAGTCCTTAATTCATTTTGAGTTTATTTTTGTGTGTGGTATAAGGAAGTGGTCCAGTTTCGTCCTTTTCCATGTAGTTGTCCAGTTTTCCCAACACCATTTGTTGAAGAGATTGTCTTTCTCCCATTCTATACTCTTGCCTCCTTTGCCGAAGATTAATTAACCATATAATCTGGGTTTATTTCTGGGCTTTCTATTCTGTTACATTGATCTATGTGTCTATTTTTGTGTCAGTAAAATACTATTTTGATTACTACATCTTTGTAATGTATCTTGAAATCTGGGATTGTGATACCTCCAGTTTTGTTACTCTTCTTCATGATTGTTTTGTCTATTTGGAGTCTTTTGTGGTTTGTTTGTTCTACTTCTGTGAAAAATGCTGTTGGTATTCTGATAGGGATTGCATTGCATCTGTAGATTGCTTTGGGTAGTATGGACATTTCAACAATATTTGTTCTACAAATCCATAAGTGCGGAATATCTTTCCATTTGTTTGTGATGTCTTCAATTTCTTTCATCAATGTTATGCAGTTTTCAGAGTATAGGTCTTTCATGCCTTAGTTAAGTTTATTCCTAGGTGTTTTATTATTTTTGGTGAAATTGTAAATTTTATTGATTTATTAATTTCTCTTTCTGCTACTTCATTATAGTGTATAGAAATGCAACTGATTTTTGTATATTGGTTTTTATCCTGCAAAATTACTGAGTTCATTCATCAGCTCTAGTAGATTTTTGGTAGAGTCTTTAGGGTTTTTTATATGTAGTATCATATCATCTGCAAATAGTGAAAGTTCTACTTCTTCCTTACCAATTTGGATGCCTTTTATTTCTTTTGTTTTCTGATTGCTGTGCTTGGGATTTCTAGTACTGTGAAATGAAAATGGTGAGAATGGGCATCCTTGCCTTGTTCCTCATCTTAGGGGAAAAGCTGTCTCAATTTTTCCCCATTGAGTGTGACGTTAGCTGTGACTTTTTCATGTATGGCCTTTATTATGTTGAGGTATGTTCCCTCTAAACTTACTTTGTTGAGAGCTTTTGCCATGAATGGATGTTATACTTTGTCAAATGCTTTTTCTGCATCTATTGAAATGATCATGTGGTTTTTATCCTTTCTCTTGTTGATATGATCTATCACATTGATTGATATTGTTAATATTGAACCACCCTTGTATCCCAGGAATAAATGCCACTTGGTTGCGGTGAATGACTTTTTTAAAGTATTATTGGATTCGATTTGCTAATATTTTGTTGAGGAATTTTGCATCTATATTCATCAGATATTGGCTTGTAGTTTTTTTTGTTTTTTTTTTTTTTTTTTTGGTATCTTTTTCCGGTTTTGGTATCAAGGTAATTCTAACTTCATAGAATTAATTTGGAAGTTTTGTTTCCTCTTCTATTTTTTTGGAATAGTTTGAAAAGAATAGGTAGTAACACTTCCTTAAATGTTTGCTGGAATTCACCTGTGAAGCCATCTGGTTCTTGACTTTTGTTTGTTGGGATTTTTATAATTATTATTTTTAGTACAGATTGTATTTCATAGATGAAAATCAGTCTCTTCAAATTTTCTATTTCTTTCTGTTTCATCTTTGGTAGGTTATGTGTTTCTAGGGATTAATCCATTTCTTCTAGGTTGTCCAATTTGTTGGCATATAATTTTTTATAATATTCTCTTATAACTGTTGTATTTCTGTAGTGTCAGTTGATATTTCTCCTCTTCTTTCATTTCTGATTTTGTTTATTTGGGTCCTCTCTTTCTCTCTCCCTCTCTCTTTGGTGAGTCTGGCTAAAGTTTCATCAATTTTGTTGATTTTTTTCAAAGAACCAGCTCCTGGTTTCATTTATCTGTTCTACTGTATATTTGGTTTCTTTTTTTTTTTTCTCTGTTCTAATCTTTATTATTTCCTTCCTTCTACTGCTTTTGTGTTTTGTTCATTCTTTTTTTTTCTAGCTCCTTTTAGTGTAAGGTTAGGTTATTTGAGATTTTTCTTGCTTCTTGTGGTAGACTTGTATTGCTATAAACTTCCCTCTTAGAACCACTTTTTCTATATCCCAAAGATTTTATAACATTGTGTTTTCATTTTCATTTGTCTCCATGTATTTTTTTTATTTCCTCTTTGATATATTCAATGTTTAGTAACATGTTATTTAACCTTCCATGCACTTGTGTTCTTTCCAGATTTTTTTCTTGTGGTTAATGTCTAGTTTCATATTGTCATGGCCAGAAAGATGCATGGTATGACTTCAATCTTTCTGAATTTGTTGAGACTTCTTTTGTAGCCCAACGTGTTGTCCTTGCTAGAGAATGTTCCATATGCACTTGAAAAGAATGAGTACTCTTTTTAGGATGGAATGTTCTAAATATGTCTATTAGATCATTGGTCCAAAGCAGTATTTAAGGCCATTGTTTTCTTGTTGATTTTCTGTTTGGATGATCTATCCATTGATGTAAGCTGGATGTTAAAGTCCCCCATTATTATTGTATTATTATTAATTACTTCTTTTATGTTTGTTATTAGCTGCTTTATGTATTTTGGTATTCCCATGTTAGGTGCATAGCTATTTACAGTTGTTATATCTTCTTGTTGGATTGTTTCCTCTATGATTATATAGTGTCCTTCTTTATCTCTTATTAGAGACTTTGTTCTAAAATCTGTTTGTCCGATATAAGGATTGTTACCCTGGCTTTCTTTTCATTTTTATTAGCATGATACATGCTTTCCATCCCTTTTCTGTCAATCTGCATGTGTCTAGGTCTGAAATGAGTCTCTTGTAGGGAACATATAAATGGGTCTTGCTTTTTTACCCATTCTGTCACTTTATGTCTTTTGATTGGATTGTTTCATTCATTTACATTCAAGTAATTATTGATAGATATATACTTTTTGCCATTTTGTGATTTGTTTTATGGTTATTTTTGCAATTCTTCTCTGTTCCTGTCTTATCTTGTCCTCTTCTCTCATGGTTTGCTAGCTTTCTTTAGTAATATACTTGGATTCCTTTCTCTTTATTTTTTTGCTAATTTATTACTAGTTGTTGATTTGTGGTTACCATTAGGTTTGTGTATAACATCTTATGTAAATAGCAGTCTATATTAAGTTGACAGTCACTTCAGTTCAACTCCTCTCCCTCCCATGTTTTAGGTATACAGTGTCATTCTTTGCATCCATTCATTTTGTGAATACCTTGACTGATGTTTATAGATATACTTAATTTTACTGCTTTTGTGCTTCCTATTTTTCTTACTCCTGCTTATGGTCTTTCCTTTCCCTTCAAAGAGTCTCCTTTAACATTTCTGGTAGAGCTGGTTTAGTGGTCATGAATTCCTTTAACTGTTTTGTCTGGGAAACTCTTTGTCTCTCCTATTCTGAGTAATAGCCTTGCTGGATAGAGTATCTTGGCTGCAGGTTTTTTTCTTCCAGCACTTTGAATATATCACGACACTCCCTACTGGCAATTAGAGTTTCTGCTGAAAAATCAGCTGATAGCCTTAATACATACAAAGGGGTTTCCTTTTACGTTTTCTCTTTCTGCTTTTAAAATTTCTTCTCTGTCACTACTTTTTGCCATTTTGATTACTGTGTGTCTGGGTGTGGACCTCCTTGGGTTGATTTTCTTGGGGCTTTCTGTACCTCCTCGATCTGGATGTCTGTTTTCTTCCCCAGATTTGGGGATTTTTCAGCTATTATTTCTTCAAATAAATTTTCTGCCCCCTTTTCTCTCTCTTATCCTTCTGGGACCCTTGTAGTGTGGATGTTATTATGCTTATGTTATGTTATGTATTGCTTGATATTGTCACTAAGTTCCCTAAGACTGCATATTTTATGTATTTTTTTTTTCTCTTACCTGCTCAGCTTGATTACTTTCCATTACTCTGTTCTTCAGGTCACTGATTTGTTTTTCTGTTTCCTCTAGCCTGCTATGTATTTCCTCTAGTGTATTTTTAATTTCATTTATTGAGTTCTTCATCTCTGACTCTTTCTTATCTTTTCGATGCCTTTATTAATAGTCTCACTGAGGTCCTCTGCTCATCTTACAAGTCAGATGGGTTTCTTTATGACCATGATTTTATTTTATTTTATTTTATTTTTTTTTAAAGATTTTATTTATTTATTTGACAGAGATAGACAGCCAGTGAGAGAGGGAACACAAGCAGGGGGAGTGGGAGAGGAAGAAGCAGGCTCACAGTGGAGGAGCCTGATGTGGGGCTCGAACCCAGAACGCTGGGATCATGCCCTGAGCCGAAGGCAGATGCTCAACCACTGCGCTACCCAGGCGCCCCATGACCATGATTTTAAATTCCCTTTCGGGCATATTACTTATCTCTCTTTTGTTTAGCTCTCTTGCTGCAATTTTGTCCTTTTTTTCACTTGGGACATATTCCTCTATCTCTTCATTTTGCCCAACTCCCTGGGTCTGTTTCTATTTGTTAGGAAAGTCAGCTGTGTCTTCTGCTCTTGCAAGTAGTGGCCTTATGAAGGAGAGATCATGTAGTGCCCTGCAGTGCAATGTCTCCTGCCCCCTAGAACCTAGTGCTTCAGGGGTGCCTTCTATGTGTGTTACTTGTGCTCTGCTGTTGTGGCTGAGCCACTTTTGCCTTTGGTTCAGTCACCTGTGATAGCTCGCTTCGCCTGTTGTGGGCAGGGTTCAGTTTGGGGCTACGTTGGGCTTGAGTGGAATCAGACCAAGCCTTTGCCTGAGATGTAATAGCCCTGGGATATTGGGCACTTTTCCTGTGTTGTCCCTGAAGCTTTTGTTGGTGGTGGGGCTTGCAGTTAGACTAGATGTCTCCCCACAGCCCACTGCAGTTGAGTGGTGTATGTGGCTATCATTCCCTCTCCCCAGGACAGGGGTCACTTTGGAGCGGTATTGCTCCCTTTGGGGGCTGCTTGCATGCTTCCAGTTTTGTGCTACCAGTTTGGATGAGCTCTGGCCAAGGGCACATTGGAGAATGTGGCAGGTCCAGAGGAGTTGGGCTTCTTGTGTTAGCGAGGTTTGTGTAGGTCTGCTAAGGGAGGGCACCAGGAGCCCGGCCTGACTGGAGGGGGCATGTCTACAGGAGAACTTGGGTGCAGGGTACTCTGTTAGCAATTTAGATAGTGAGTATTGGCCTGCACTGGTTTCTGCAGGTGTCTGTGTGTCTAGGCTAGGGAGATAAAGAGGGAAATGGTACCCACTAGCTCTCTTGTTCTTGGAGAAGATTCCCAAGATCCCTGCCTCTCCAGCACATGCTCTGAGATTAGTAAACAAATCTCCCTCCAGTATACTCCAAGTGCTTTCCAAACTGCTGCTTCCATGCTGTATCTCCACAGGGCTCTTTGTCCTGCTGTCTCTTTAAGAGTAGTGACTCAGTTTCCTATTGCCCTCCTAACTCTCCCAGAGCGGAGCCCACTGATTTTTAAAGTTCCACGTGTTAAGCCCCACTAATTGCAAGAACTTGTGAAATTATGTCCCTCTAATTTTCAAAGCCAAATGTAGTGGGGATTTGCTTTCCCCATGCCTGGAGTGCCTGTTGCGAATGTCTGTTTCTTTTCCCTCTCCCTGCCCGTGGCATTGATCCCTCCCAGGGACAGTCCTGAGGGTCTCTTCAGCTCCTGACCAAGTCTCCACCCTTCTTACCGTCTTTGATGTGGCCTCATCTCTACATTAGCTGTGGATAGTCTGTTCTGCCAGTCTTTGGGTCGTTTTCTGGGTTATTTACATTGATAAGGGTATTATGTAGTGTATCCATGGAACAAGGTGAGCTTGGGGTCCTCCTACTCTGCCATCTTTCCCTGAAGTAGTATTCCAAACATTTTGAAATGTGCTTTTACTTTTTTTAATTCAAAATATTTTATCCTTCATTTTTTGGTTTCCTTTTTGACCCATGGGTTGTTAGGAATTGTGTTTTATTTTCAAATGTTTGTGAAGCATATTGACATAATCCATTTCTAGTTTAGCATCATCTTGGTCAGAGAATTATGTAGTATCTCTCTTTTCCTCGTAACATTTTTTATCCTTTATACCCTTTGACTGGTACAAGTTCCACTTAGCTCTGAAATTCCTGGTAATTTCATATTGTTCTACCAGTCCTCACTCCGATTTTAGAAATTTGTTTTAAAAAGTTTAGCTTTTATGGTGCCCTTATCTTCTTTCCATACTCTGCCCCAGGTAAGCCAGTGCTTGTGTCTGAGTTTCTCTTTGGTGGGGCTTGTATGCTCTTGGATTTCATGGTTTTTGAGTGCCGTGTGATCACAGATTTTTGATGAGGTTAAAAAATTATGATTTTGAGGATTTTTTTTTTTTTAGCTTTTTCTTGTTATTTGTGTGGGAGTGATGTTCTTTCCAGATTTCTGGCTCTTTCGCAGAAGCTAGGAATAGCTTTTTTTATATATTTTTTTCCCTGGATATTACTACAAATTCCTTTTGTTCAATAAACCTTGCTTGACTTAGAAGGCAATCATCATTAAGCAGTGTACTTTATGCTCACCATGTAAGAATCTCAATAACTCACATCAAATTGCAACAATGGAACAGTCCTTTTAAAAAATTAACTTGGTGTCATTGTATAAAGATATTGTATATAATGATTATAAAGTAGTCTACACTAGAATGTCTCCCCATAACTTATTTTATCAAGGAATCATTGATTTGTATTAAGTAACTGCTTTACAAAAATTTTCTATAAACTGCAAATATGTAGGACAGG
The DNA here is from genome assembly GCF_017311325.1 of Ursus maritimus. NCBI lineage: Eukaryota > Metazoa > Chordata > Mammalia > Carnivora > Ursidae > Ursus > Ursus maritimus. The sequence continues at coordinate 36,771,357 of NW_024426996.1, read as the reverse complement.
AGGAGGATGATTCAATTCTCAGTAGACTGTAAAACAATATAGGTTCATTAATTCAAATATTCAACAAATATTCGTTTACTGTTCGACAGGTACCAAGCATTAAGAAATATGGCAGATTCACCGTGAAGAATAAAATGGACATTTTTTATCTTCAAAACTTTTAAATAATGAAGCAAAAATATGAAAATGTGTTACATAATATAGAGAAAAAGACAAAGTAATAGAAAATGATTAAAATAGGAGGAAAACAAGGGAGTGGAGGACAGTTTATCCTTGGGTTTAGGGAAGTTCTCTCTGAATAAAATATCTACCCTGTGTCCTTAAAGACGTTAAAAAAAAAGAAAGAAAAGAAATTATATTCCAGATAGAGAAAACAGAATGTGGGATGGCCCTTAAGATAGACAAGAGCACTGTGTTTTTGAGGATGTGGGAAGAGGTCACTGTAGCTGAAGCTGAGGGAGCAATGAAGGTAGTGTGAGAAGTTGAGGCTGCAGAGATGGGCAGGCAGGGCCCATCCTTAGGGGTTTGGAGGCTATGGTGAAAATGTAGCTTTTATTCTATGTGCAATGGGAAGCTGTCTTCTCATTTCAGTAAGTGGCAGTTCTATTTTTCCAGTTGTAGGGACTTTTATATGTTTTGTTCACTTGTATATCTCGAGTAAATGGCACACAGGAAGTTTAATAAATTTTTGCAGATTAAAAAAATGAATTTAAAATTTTGTTTTTGTATTGGAACTTTTACCCAAATCCATTCATATTTATCTTTTTTTCTTTACCTGTACTTTACTTAATGCATTCTGACAATTATCTAGTTGTTGCTATTTTTTTGACCATTCTATTCAGTATTTTTTTAAAGACTACATATAGCTCTTTGGTTGAAGGAGTTAAACTTGAGGTAGATATACATATATTTAAATTCCAAATTTATCATGTAACTTTGGGCAATTTGCTCAGAATTTCTGAGCCTTGGTTTCTTTATCTATAAAATAGGAAATAATCTTTATCAGAGAAATTTTGCGATTAATTAGTAAGAAAATATGTGTGAAGTTGCTAATACCAAGAAAATATTCAATAAACGAAATGCATTATCATTATTATTAATAGAAGCATTTTTATTACCTTGTGATATAATTGTCCATTATGATCAACATTAAAACATGCCTCTTCCCAATTAATTTCCTAAGCATTCACCATTAAATTCATTTTTTTAACTTAAAAAAATAACATACTTTAGAAATCTCATCAAAATCTTAAGCCTGTATGGAGAATGTTGCGTAAATTATGTCGAGTACCTATGGAAGTAGTTAGGACTCTTTTAAAAACCAGGGGTTGTGACTTTGTAAAATCAAGAAAGGTAGCTAATATAACATGTAAAAAGATGTTGATATTATTGTTTGCTCAGCTAAAGAACTGCAGAGAAATTTAATATTAAAAATATATTTTCTTTGATGCTAGTTGATTTCTTTTCCTTTTTACTCCACAGGGATCTTTTTTTAAAATTAAAGCAACAGAATTCAAGTTGTTATAGGAGTTACATCACAGCTCATTTATATCCTTTTGCCAAATTCCTCCCTGTCACTTAACTATCTTTCACTTCATATGACTATATAACTATTGTCTAACCACAATTCAAACAGAGAAGTTTTAGAACTTGCTCTGTTAGATCTCAGTCATAGTAGGCAATTATGAATGTAATTGGCACAGGGCTTTTCCTCGACTATCAGCTGATTGTGCTCACTTAGTTTTTACGCAAAAGACTGGCAGTCTTGATCCTTAATTGTTTATGGAAATCTCAAGAACCTCTCTAGTCTAAAAGCACCTTTGTCATGGATAAACTGTTTTCACAGAAACCATTCTGATTAAATATAACCTGTTTGCAGGGGAAGAATTCACTCACTGTCTCTCTGGCTGAAGGAGGAGTTTTGCTGTCGACACAAAAAACAAGTTGCATGAATACGGATGGAGAGTTAAGTTTCAAAGGAGATAGAGGTGAGTTAAGAAATGAGGGGAATTACATCTCAAAGAAAACACATAAATCAAGGTGTCCTTATTGCATCTCTAACTAGATAGACATCAAATTCTTCTCAAACCTCTATTAGGAATGAGAAGTCTGAGCTTCTTGACCCTTGACCCCCTAAGGGGACTGAAGTTGCAGGTTCTTCAAATTCAGTTTTCTTACTGATGCTATGCTTTTTTCCGACTCAGAGAGTTAATTTTATGATTATCATGTTAAAGACCTTTTAGTATTCCAATATTCCATTACACCATGCTAGTTTAAAGGGCTGAAATATCTCTGTTGGTGGTGGTGTAATATCAGTTCAGATACCGCGGAGAGGATCTCTTTGGTCTCTGCTCTTTCACTAATTCCTTCCTTCTTTCACTTCTGCCCTCCCCCCGCCCCATCATGGGGACTCTCATCACAGACTTCTCACTGGCACATTATCACTAAGCTTTACCAATTTTCTTGCCCCATTTTAACTCCCTTCCTTCAGTGAAGAGGAGGATTTTTGTTATTGTTGCTGTTACCTTGGAAGGGGACTCTTTGAGTAGTTCTGTTGGTCAGAGCAGGGGAACACCCCTGAAAAGACTACCTAAAAATGTCCACACAGGAGAGCTAAATTTGGCAGAATAAGCATGTAAGCCAAATGGGTCTAAGTGTTCTAAGGACCAAAGGACAAAGTGGCTTAAAGCCCCAAAAAATAGCTGAGTAATCAGTGGTTAGTAATTTATATTAAAATTTTAAGATATATTAAATATATACCATAAATCAATTTCAAGTTTTGTATAATATGAGTAATGAGCTCATATTTTTATTTCAACTATATTAAACATAGTTTCATTGTTTTTCCTATTGTGATTTCTGTCAAAATGAAATACTGGCACTTATAACAATGTTTCAATATTACACATAATATATGCTAAATCGTTATGTTGTCATTTCATCACATACTATGTCTTTTCATTAGATATATGTAAATTTGTCTTATTAGTTTTCAAGTTGTAATGTCTTGTATAGATGTAATGTTTTCCTTTGACTCAGAAGCCTGGTTTCAGGTATCTTTCATGAATGCAAATATTTAGGTTATTTCAGACTGAAATGCAAAAGTTTGCTTCTTTTATGCGTACTTGAACTTTAAATAAGGTCATTTCCAAAGGTCAAGGCTAATTATCTATACTTGTGACATCTTACAAATTGTATTCTATATGATTGGTCAAGAATTTTCAAAGAGTGGGAACCTCCCCACTTTCCATTAAGTTACATTCTGCAGGAAATACCTGCTACTGTGTTTATGCTTAAAGGTGATCTTACATTTTATTTAATAAAAGTTAAAATGATATTTCATCAAAGATCACTACTGGTATTCAATAAATTATTATGATTAATTTTCTTTCTGTTAGTAGACATATTGCTTACTTTGGCAGAGCCTCTTTTATATTATACTCACAAAATCTGAAGCACGGTCCTTAAGATTCTTTAATGCTAACCAAATCTGAACAAATGGTATTTATCCTAAAAGGACAGTTTTCAAATGAAGAGCATTTGTTCTTCATTTTTGTTTTTAAGCAGCTAAAATGCTACCTTCTCCACCCCTTCCAATGCATTTACCATCCCAATGGATGGTTTCTCCAAATTCATGAAAAGCTATTTCCCATTAAAGAGGCGAATGGAAAGATCCACATTGACTTTACAAGCATGCAACTTCTGTTTGCCTGTGCTGTAGAATGAAAATGTACAACTGCTTAAAAAATGAACTTGTAACCTGCAGAGGTTTATAAACAGAGAGTGGGTGGATTGGCCTCAGGATAAGAGAGTGTGAAAATGTTTGTAGGGAATTCTTTCCCAGAATAGTTACTTAAACGTTTACTTTCATCTGAGGTGCATCTGGTCATAACAAAGGCAATTGCAGCCAAGCCTCTGGGGTCCCTGTCTCTGTCGTCACGATTTGCACCCTGCTGAATGAAATATCAATGCACTGAACCATGTCAGGGCAATGAGCATAATGATAGGGACTCAGTGGTATAAATGAGGTTAATAACTTGTGAGAAAGCAGAGCTTTGTTCCTAGATCCCTCACATCTTCTCCGCACAGTGTAGCTCTTTAGAAATATTGCCTGTCCGTGGAGAGCTAATGGCTCTCGTCATAAAGCTAATACACTGTGCTTCAGTAGTCTTGGAACTCATTTCTGAAGTCACACTAATCTGCCTTTCCTCCGCTATGTTTTGTTTTTGCTCCTGAAAGGTTTTCTTATTCCCCAAGACTTCAAGCTGAGCGTAAAGCTTTTCTGCTGCTTCTTATGCCATTTCTAATCAGGGGTGACACTTTTGTTTTCAGAGACTTTTTGTGTGTGTGTGTGATTCCAATTTTTTAATACACAAAGAAGCATTTGTGAAAGAAATAAACAGAATTTTGAAAATATCACAGCCCTGCTTTGACACCACTGCTTTAGTCATCCATATGCACTCTTCCTTCTCCCCTCCCTCACCCTTTTGCTACCTCTCTGCATCTCAGGGGAAGCTGGCTATCTACTGCTCTTGCTTGCTCCTTGCACTCTGTCTCTCTTACAAACCACTTTGTGGATATTGAATCTCACAATAAACTAAGAAAACCATATTTTATATATATATATATATATATATATGTAAAATACACACACACAGACACATATATATACACACATATTTTATGTTGCCAGGAAACTAAGTACCTAAGGACAACTGGATCCATCTTATTGTTTTCTGTACCAGTATTTCCTGGTAAGCAGTTTTGATTTCTTTTGCTCATTCCTCCCCCCCACCCCCACCCCTTACTCCTGGATTCTGAAGATCTGTAAGAGTATAGGGATGAAACTAAATAAGCAATCCTGAAGGGACATCAGATCACAAAGGATGAGAAGAAATTTATTTCTAACATTCATCGCATTGACTGAAACACAATCAGCCATGAGTTTTGACCATTTCCTTTTGGTACGCCTTTGCCTTTTCAGTGTGCTTGTCTCTTAAAATGCTTATAGAAATGCTACTGTGAGGGTAGTTAAAAGGTTACATAGTGCCAGGCACTGCTTTTGTACATATTAACACCTGTAAGGTAGATAGAATTATTAGCCTCCTTTTACAAAAGAGAACAAACACAGTTGACCCTTGAACAACATATCCACTTATATGCAGATTTTTGATAAATACCGTACAGTACTGTAAATGTATTTTTCTTATGATTTTGCATTTTCCTGTCTCTAGGTTACATTATTATAAAGCACAGTATATAATACATGTAACACACAAAATTTGTATTAATCAACTGTGTGTGTTACTGGTAAGGCTTCTAGTCAACAGGAGGCTATTAGTAGTTCAGTTTTGGGGAGTCCAAAGATACATGTGGATTTTTGGCTATGTGGCTGGTTGGTGCTCTTAACTCCTGTGTTGTTCAAGGGTCAACTGTAATCTGCTCCAAAATGGTTTAATTATCTCTACAAAGAGATCAGATAATTTGCTCAAGTTTATCAGCTGACAAGTGGCAGACGTGGGCTGTGCACCGAGACAATCTAACTGTAGAGATCATGGTGCCAAGCCCCACACCATACACAGTACAATAGGTTTATGTTGAATTTAGGAGGAAAAGAACATCAGCGTGTGATCTGCTAGATCCACTTAATGGAATTTATGATGGTGTGCGTAACCATTTGCTTCTTGAGCCTCAGCTTTCTTTTTGGTAAAATGGAACTAATAAACTTGTTCAAATTGTGATTTATTAAGGATTAAAATATATAGTTACTAACTCTGATTGTCTTATAGAAAAACAGTATGCATAGAGATTAGATGGTATGGATGACTACAGAGCTTGGAAAGTGAAGCCAGTTCTTGAATAACATTTTTTTTTTTCCTATGTCCATACCCTCCATGCCCTTAGCCAATAAAATTATTCTCTCCAGACATCCCCATTCTTTGCCCCTTTACCCAGTGTCTGCTCTGCTTTTGCGATTCATTGATGGATATCCTGTCATTCCCAGTGGTGTTGAAACTTGCTACTATATTCCATAATGGCTGCACCATTTTATATTCCTATCAACAGTATGCAAGGGCGAGGATTTTTCTGCATCCATGTCAATACTTGTTATCTTTTTTTTCTTTTATCTTTTTTTTCTAATAGTCATTCTGGAAGGTATGAAGTGATATCTCATTATGGTTTTGATTTGCATCTTCCTGATGATATAACTGTTGACCTTTTGTATATCTTCTTCAAAGAAATGTTTATAAATGTTTATAAAGTCCTTAACCCATTTTTAAATCGTTATTCTTTTTTTTTTTTTTTTTTTGCTACTGACTTGTAGGAGTGCCTTAAACTTTTTCAGTATTAACCCCTTACCAGATAGATGTTTTACAAATATATTTTCCCATTTTATATGTTGCCTTTTCACTCTGTTGATTGTTTCCTTTGCTGTGTGGAAGGTTTTTAGTTTTATATTTTTATATTTTATATTTAGTTTTATATTTTCTTCTAGGAGTTTTAGTTTCAGGCCTTAAATTTAAGTCTTTAATCCATTTTGAGTTGACTTTTGTGGTGTAAGATAAGAGTCTATTTTATTCTTATGTATGTGGATACTCAGTTTACCCAGCATCATTTATTGAGGAGACTGTCCTTACCTCGTGTATTTGTGGCCCCCTTCTCCAAGATCAATTGACTCTATATACATGGATTTATTTCCGGGCTCTCTACTGTGTTCCATTGGTCTAAATATCTGTTTCATGACAGTATCATGTCATCTGAATTACTGTACTTTTGTAATGTATTTTGATTCGGGAACTGTGATGCTTTCATCTTTGCTTTTCTTTCTCAAGATTGCTTTGACTATTTGAGTCTTTTGTTGTTCCATATGAGTTTCAGGATTTTTTTTTAATAAAAAATGCCACTGAGTTTTGATACCAATTGCATTGAATATGTAGATTACTCTGGGTAATAAGGACATTTTAACAATATCAATTCTTCCAATTAATTAACGTAGAAAGTCTTTTGTCTTCCTTAATTTCTTCAATCAATATTTTATAGTTTTCAGTTTATATGCTTTTCACCTCCTTGGTTAAGTTTATTCTAAGTGTGTTACTTTTTTTTTCATGATATTATAGATAGAACTGTTTCATGAATTTCCTTTTCAGATAGTTCATTGTTAGTGTATGGAACTCAGCTGATCTTTACATGTTGATTTCGTATCCTGCCACTTTATTAATTTTATCTATTATATTAGGTTTTGTGCGTGTGTGTGTAGTCTTTAGAGGTTTTTACATACAAGATCATGTCATGTGCAAACAGAGATAATTTGACTTCTTCCTTTCTGGTATGGATGTCCTTTATTTCTTTCACTTGCCTAATTCCTCTGTCTAGAACTTCAGTTCTATGTTGAATAGAAATGGTGAGAGTGGGCACCATTGTCTTGTTTCTAATTTTAAAGGAAAAGCTTATTGTGTATGATATTAGCTGTGGACTTGTCATATATGGCCTTTATTATGTTGGGCTAAATTTATTTTATACCTGGTTTGTTGAAAGTTTTTAATCATAAAATGGTGTTGAATTTTGTCATTTTTTTTTCTCCTCAAAAATTAAAACTAAAACTACTATATTATCTATTGATCCCACTTCTGGGTATATATTTAAAAGCATTGAAGTCAAGATCTCAAAGAGATATCTGCACTCCTATGTTCATGGCAGCTTTATTCATAATAGCCATGAAAACAACATAAATATCCATCAATGGATGGACAAAAAAAAATGTAGTATATATGTAAAATGGATTATTATTATTCAGTCTTAAAAATGAAAGAAATCCTGCCATATGGGATAACATGACTGAACCTGGTGGACATTATGCTAACTGAAATATGCTGGTCACAGAAAGACAAATACTGTGTGATTCCACTTATATGAGACATTAAAATAGTCAAACTTACAGAAATAGACAGAAAAATGGTGATTACCCAGGTTTGGGGGGAGGGAAAAAGGGGAGAGCCTATTCCATGGATACAAAGATTCAGTTCTAAATTCTAGGGATTGGGCATCTGGGTAGTGTAGTCAGTGTCTGACTCTTAGTTTCTGATCAGGTAGTGAACTCAGGGTCATGGGATCAAGCCTTGCATCAGGCTCCAGGCTTAGCAGTGTCTGCTTGAGATTCTCTCTCCCTCTCCCCCTGCGCCTGTCCCTCATGCACGTGCTTGCTCTCTCTCTCTAAAATAAATGAATAAATCTTTAAAAAAAATCCTAGGGGTGTGCTATACAACTTTGCGCCTATAGTTGAAAACATCCTATTGTGTACTTCAGTTTTTTAAGAGGATAAATGTCAAGTGTTTTTATCACAATAAGAGAAAAAGAAACTTGCCAATGTATATCTAGACCCCTAAGGACCAGCTTGCTTTCTTTCATGAGCAAGTTTCTCAAGTTAATCTAAGCATTAAACATTTGCTCAAAGTGAAGGATACGAAGGGCTACAGCATTTCCTGGATAATTATAAATTTTAATGGTATTTAATGACAATGCCATTGATATCTGGTCCCATGATGTAGAAGTAAGAACCTTTGACCTGGCAAGGAAGACACATTGAGGTGGAAGAAATTTACCATACTTCTCATTGAACATTGCATTAATTGTCTCTTTACTTGCCTATATGAAGTGCTCAGTACTGACCTCCAGCAACACTGAAAATGAGTATTAAGGAAATAAGTTGATCGATCTGTGATGTTCCTTTCTCAAAGAACTTTTAGAGATATAGCCCAATGTATAAATCCAAGGACCAGGCATTTAGGAAGTAACTGCTCTTTTATGTTCTCCTTGTAAAAGGCCACTTTCATGTTCTTTTTAAGTTTTATTTATTTATTTATTTATTTATTTATTTGTTTTTAAACATTTTTTAAAAGATTTTATTTATTTATTTGAGAAAGAGAGAGAGAGCACAAGCTGGGGGGAGAGGCAGAGGGTGAGGGAGAAGCAGGCTAAGCAGGGAGCCCCACGTGGGGCTTGATCCCAGGACCCTGGGATCATGACCTGAGCCAAAGGCAGACTCTTAACCTACTGGGCCACCCAAGCACCCCTCTCTTTAAGTTTTATAATTCAGGATCATCGATATGTTTCTCGTTTCTCTTTATTGTTTTTCCCATTTGTGTCCCATATGGAGTTTTAAAAATGAAATAAAAAGTATGTTCTGGATCAATTTGTAGATACCAGACCGATTACACATTTTCCTGCTTCTTCCCAATCTATAGAGCATCCCTGTGTAAATAAAGCATATTCCTAATTATACTTAGAGGTTCACTTTGAAGCAAGAAGTTCCCCCAAACAGATTTATTTCATCCTCTTTGTTTCATTTGCACTTTTAAAATCCTTGGATTATATAGTACTTGTTATATCACATTGTGACTTTGTTTCTATTAATGCAATTGAGAATACATAACAATGGAATATTTAATAAGAATTTACTTGGCATCCCCAACAATGTTTACTTTGGGAGGCAATATACAGTCTGAAATAGTCCAAATCCCAAAGGTGCTTATAGCCTCGTTGAGACAGGGGCAAGCTCTAATCACAAGATAATATACTAAACTATATATAACAGAATAGTTCAAGCTACCCAACCCAACATGCTATCAATAATTTCTATGGAAACATGTCTGTCCTTGCAGCAATGATGAAGAACAGGAAAATATTATATGAGTTCCTAAAATATTGGGAAATTTTCAAAAATTTTCTTCATAAGGTGTCATGCCAGGCATGGATTATCTGGAAAGAAATAAGTCAACATCCCACATTTGATGGAGTTCACTATGAGGCAAGGATGACAGACTGACAAACAGAAAATACTTTCTCATAGTAAGTGCAGTAGTAAATATACACATGCTGACTGGGAACAGAAAGGAAAAAATTCAGCTTTCCTGGTGTTAGTAGGTCAGAACATCCTCAGGAAGATAATTGCATCATAGACAGAAACAGCAACTTGAACAAAAGCACAGAGATGAAATATCATGAAGTTGCCTTTGAGTTGCAAGCAAATTCCCATAACTGGAGTAGAAGGACAAGACTAGTATGACAAAAGATAAAGCTGGGAATGTAGAAGGGGAGAAAATTATGCAGAGAATAAATATGTTGTTAGTCCTACATCGTATCAAATCAGACCTTGCACAAGAAGGGCAGGTCAATTTGGAACCTCCCTAAATCACTGACACTGGTAGAAAGAAATATTGCTGGTGATTTTGTGATCACTTTTATAAACTATGGAAATAACCTGAATATTTAACCAATATGATCTCTCAGAAAACACCGTGTCTTTACCTCCCAAGTACATTAAAATCTATACTTTGCTACCTACTTCCCTTGATTAATGTGGGAAGAAGGATGGCATAAGAAGGAAATGGAACCACCTTAAGAATCTGGACATTTCACCTTGTGCTTTCATCAACATGATGTGTTTTCTTGAGTGTTGAGACTGACTTTAGTGAATAATGAATGTTTAGAAGAAATCTCTTACATCAGAGCTGCAAATTAGGAAAATGCTGAGGCTTGAGTTAATGCTCAAACATTTGTTAATTGCTATATAATTGTGGATAGTGTCAGAAAAAATATTTATTCATATTTTGGATGACTAATTAAAACCCTAATTTCACTTTTGCTATAAACCAAAATATTTCCTTTTGTACTTTTTCATGCTTCAAATTTCTCAGATTTGGTTATATTTGTAAATTAGTATCTTTATATCAGTGACTTCTTACTAAATATAATTTTTATAATATGCGTTACAAAGTTTACAGTGTTACTGATTATACATTTAAAGACAAGGCAAACTCATATCCATTTTATTTGGTCAGCAGATGGCAGTGTTTCTGAATTGGTGAGTACAACTTCCTGTTACTATCAAATTTGAAGTTCTGCTTTAGGGGCGCGTGGGTGGCTCAGTCCTTAAGCCTCTGCTCACAGCCCCTTGTTGGGCTCCCTGCTCAGTGGTGAGCCTGCTTCTCCCTCTCCAGCTCCCCCCTGCTTGTGTTCCCTCTCTCTCTGTCTCTCTGTCAAATAAATAAATGAAATCTTTTAAAAAAAATGAAGTTTTGGTTTTGAAATATAAAATTCTTTCTTTTTCTTGTTTTAAATACAGATTTCTTATAATCTGAATTCTAATACTGTAAAGTTGTATTGGGAAATGTGTTAATATTTTTGGAAAGATTAAACACACTGAATCCGGGAAGCCCTTCCCTCCTGATTTGATTTGATCCACACTTGCAGTAATCTTTTTCTCCCCCTTCCCTCCCTTTCTTCTTCTCATCCTTCTTTCCCTCCCTCCTTCCTTCATTCCTTTCTTCCTGTTTCCCTTTATTCCTTCTTCAATTTCTCATTCCCTATTTGTATGCGTGCCCTTCTTTCATTCTTTCTCCTTTCCTATTTAAAATCATTCTTAAAAAATTTTATTTGGCAAGTTAAAAATGAAAGTAAGTGAAAAGCATTTAATTAAAGGTGAGCCTTGCAAAAGAGAGAGATTTTAGTAGAAGCCACCTGTGGGAGTGTGTATTTAAAAATATTTTTACTCTGAGAATAATGTTTTTAAAGTTAGACTAATTGACATGCTGTTTGCTGATTTACTTCAACAGTCCAAATAGTGTCATTTTTAGTGCGTAAAAAATAGATTATTTTTGAAATCCATATGGTAATTTTAGCTGTTTTGATGCAGAAAGTATCATTTAAGTCTTTGAAGATGCTTGGATTATCTTTTTTTTTCAAGAGTCAGGGAATGGATTTACAGAGCATAAGAAGTAATTTTGAGCTGTTTGGAAGGTATTTATTTTCCAGGCGTCAAATTATATTGTTTGTATGTCTAAAAGATAACCTATTTGAAAAGGAACTATTTTACTTAGGATTCCATAGGACTTGGTTTACAGCAAAGACTTACTGTACTATTGAACAGTTGAATTTTGTCATAGCTATTTCATAGCTAATAGTTAAATGTTGGATAATGTTTGAAGCAAGAAAAATGGTGAACTCTTTAGTAAATAAAGCCTCTATTTATTTTCATTCTGGAAGCTTACTGTTCTATGTAAGGAAAGGAGCATATCTTAATTAAGACCATTAATAGCTATTGATCATTAAATTTCCTTGGGATTTTTAAAGTATATTTAACTTTTAGCACTTGTGTGCTTCTTATTAAGAAGCTAAACTCAATGAACATGTTTTCTTATACAGAATGTAGCAGGTTATAAATCCTCACTGTCTTTATACAGAAGTTGTTGCCAAAATTGGAGATTTCCTATCACCCACAAACAGGGCATTCAAGCACAAAAGCTTCAGTCATGTTTGAGAGAAAGTAACATCCCATCTGAGTCAAGTCTTTGCCTACTGCATCTTCAGTATTCCTCTGAGTACACCTTCTCTGAAATGCTCGAGGAGGCCTTCAGTGCACGTCTGGGTATGTTCCAAGTTTGGGGGAATTCTGCTCCTAGCAGTTTAAAGAAAACCCGAGCAAACCACAAATACCTGGGCACAAAGACATAGAGGGTCCCATAAAATTTAAAATTTAATCCAAAGCTTTTTATCATTGTTTTTGTTCCAATTTCAACTCCAACGTGCAACATATTTCTAATTTAAATGTGTGCAATAACGATCCCTAACATTTGTCTATATCAGGAACTCTAAGCACTAAATGTGCTTTCATTATCTTTATAGTACAGCTGGGGAAATTTAGGAAACTCATACAGTCAGATATTGGTATATTCTTTAGGGAATAGGGACACATTGGTTGAAAGTTTAAAAAAAATATCCAACTAACGGGCCAACAAGGACATACAAGCGGGTGGGAGGGCAGGATTAAAGATAGATTATAAAGGGGTACCTCTGAGGCACTGCGGGGAACCTTGGTGGAGAGAGAGCACAGGGGCTCTTGGGTGGTACAAATAGTGGGAGGTAATTCAGATCTAAACAGTAGCAGTGGTAAGAATATTGAGAATTAAGGGGATATCCAAAGTTGAGCTTAACATAATTCATTTATTTTGTTTTGAGAGCAAAAGAAATGGATTTCACTTACCTCTCTAATAAACTCTCTGAAGTTCTTTTATCTTTACTTTGCCTTCTACTCAAAGGGTAGTCAGGCAAGTCAATAAATGTAAATATATTGACATACAGCTGCTTTTAACTCTTGAAAAATTTAATGTGAATTTTTTCCTAAGATAGAACTATAATTAACATATGTGGTTGATTTAATTTGAAATGGATAACATTATTTACCTCCCTTGTGCCTCCCTAGAGGCACAAAATGAAAATCTATGAGGGCAGGCATAGATTGGAAGAATAGACTGCAAGAATCAAGCAAGCACCATTTTTTTCTCTGACTCTGAGGGAAAAAATGAGAATGGTAATGTTATTGCTTTGGGAATAAGAGATAATTCACACTGAAGTAATAAAAATTGAAGTAATTTTTTTTTTAAAGATTTTATTTATTTGACAGAGAGAGACACAGCAAGAGAGGGAACACAAGCAGGGGGAGTGGGAGAGGAAGAAGCAGGCTTCCCACTGAGCAGGGAGTTCGATGCCGGGCTCGATCCCAGGACCCCGGGATCATGACCTGAGCCAAAGGCAGACGCTTAATGACTGAGCCACCCAGGCGCCCCAAAATTGAAGTAATTTTTGAAAAATAAGAATGCCATGAATAAAATAAGGAAAAAAAAGATAAAGAGCAGGTCATACAGATATCAACATGTATCAATATCAAAGCAAACAAAAAAAAGAAAATTGTGTGGTACACACACACACACACACACACACATCCCCATGCATCATTCTTACAATGCAATTGACTATATTCCCTATGCTGTACCTTTATCACTGTGACTTACTCATTCCATAACTGGAAGCCTGTATCTCCCATTCCCCTTCACTCATATTGCCCATCCCTCTGTCACTCATCAGTTTTTTCTCTGTATTTATGGGTCTTATTCTGCTTTCTGTCTGTTTATTCATTTTTGTTTTTAGATTCCACATGTAAATGAAATCAAATTGTATTTGTCCTTCTCTGTCAGACTTATTTCACTTAGCGTAATAGCCTCTAGGCCCATCTGTATTGTTGCAAATGGACAGATCTCATTCCTTTTCATGGCCGAGTAATGTTCTGGTGTGTGTGTGTGTGTGTGTGTGTGTGTGTGTGTGTGTGCGCGCGCGTGTGTGTATGCCTCTTCTTTATCTGTTCATCTGTCAGTGGACACTTGGGTTGCCTCCGTAATTGCGCTATTGTAAATAATGCTGCGGTAAACATGGGGTTGCTTATATCTTTTGAAATTAGTGTTTTCATTTTCTTTGGGCAAATACCCAGTGGTGAATTTACTGGATTGTATGGGAGTTCTATTTTTAATTTTTTGAAGAACCTCCATACTATTTTCCAGAATGGTTGCGTCAGTTTGCATTCCCACCAGCCATGCACAAGGGTTCCTTTTCTCCACATCCTCGCCAACACCTGTTTTTTCTTGTCTTTTTGAGCCTAGCAATTCTGACAGATGTGAGATGATATCTCATTGCAGTTTTGATTTCTATTTCCTTGTGGTTTAGTGATGTTGTGCATCTTTTCACGTGTCTGTTGCCCATCTGTATGTCTCCTTTGGAAAAATGTCTATTCAGGTCCTCTGCCTAGTTTTTAATTGAGTTATTTGGGTTTTCTTGGTGTTGAGCTGTGTAAGTTCTTTATATATTTTGGATGTTATTAAATATATCATTTGTGAATATCTTCTCCCATTCCCAATAGTACAGTCCCAATAGTTTATTTTTGCTTTTGTTTCCCTTGCCTGAAGAGACATACCTAGAAAAATATTACTAAGACTAACATCAAAAAAATAACTGCCTTTTTTTTCTAGTAGTTTTATGGTTTCGTGTCTCGCCTTCAGGTCTTTAATCCATTTTGAGGGATTTGAGGGTATTTTTGTGTATGGTGTAGGAAACTGGTCCGGTGTCATGTAGCTTGTCCAGTTTTCCCAGGACCATTTATTGAAAAGCCTGTCTTCTCCCCATTGCATATTCTTGCCTCCTTTGTTATAGATTAATTGACCATATAAGTGTGGGTTTCATTCTGGACTCTCTGTTCTGTTCCATTGATCTGTGTCTGTTTTTGTGCTGGTACCATACTATTTTGATTACTACAACTTTGTAGTTAATCTTGAAATCTGAAATTGTGATACCATCAGTTTTGTTATTCTTTCTCAAGATTGCTTTGGCTATTTGGGGTCTTTTGTCATTCCATATAAATTTTAGTGTTATTTGTTCTAGTTCTGTGACAAACGCTGCATGATATTTTTGTTAATGATAAAAAGACAGGTTTGAATTCAGAACAGCCTTACTATGGCCTATTACATGCCCAGGCTCATCCTTCTCTTTAACTTGGTGTCCCATCAGTCTTTTACACTGCACCTTCACTCAGCCATATCAGAGCGTTCAGTTAAATTGGAGATTTTGGGCAAGAGACCCAGGGAACAAAAAAGATTTCCTTCTGTGCCAAATAAGGAATTTCTTCTAAGGAAATTATATTTTATAAGAAGGCGGAACATTAGTGCTATTGGAATATATACTCCTCACATGCAATAAGAAGGGAAATATAGGCTGGTGGAACAAAAGATGATACACTGAATTCTTACTGCATACCAGATACTTTATATTTCTTCTTTCCATGGCCTTATAATTATCCTCATCGTACAGGTGAGAAAATTGAGGATGAAAGAACTTAAATAACATGCACAAGGTCAAACTCCATTCTACCTTCAGACCCCACATTTATAATTACTTTCCAGTCACATTGGATATTTCACTCCTGATAGATGCTAAATCAAAATATTAACATTTCATGTTTAATGTTTAGGATACATTTTCTAAGGGCAATCTTTTTCTTGATTAAAAATAGCTATGACATCATGAAAATATCTAAAGATGTGTCTGTACAATGCAGAGTGATTACAAAGGGGAAAAAATTGAAACATTAGCATTGTAGAAGACAGCTCATTCTCTACCTGCATCTGTAGGTAGAGGTTGCTGTGTGCAGCCTTTTTTCTTAATAGTTTATGAAAAAATTAAAATGCAAATAAATTCCCAGATGGTCATTGATATTTGCAAGTCTGTAGATATTTATTATACTTTGAATGGTAGAAAGATAATTAGTTTTGAAAATATAAATGGCAGGCTGAAAATTAGTATAATGTATATATTATAGGCCAAATGAGAATAACTGCCCAACTGCTTTCTGAGTGATCTGGCTCTATTTTGGTGCATTGATAAGGCCTGCATATATGCAGACTAAAAAATAATTCCAGATTTAGATGATTTTCCAAAAATCTTTCTTGAAAATTAAAAATTTTGCTTAAAACTACAGAAATTTTCTTTTATTTTAGAATCAGTGTAAATGGCTTTTATTTATATAAATATATTTTGGAATAATTTTTAAATGGCATAAAAATTGCAGAATAGTTGAGCTTACAAAAATGTGGCAGTGGAGCTTTCATATACCTTTCACCCAGATTACCTAGTTGATGATATTTTACCACATTCAATCACCATTTTTTTACTCACTGCATATAAATGTCAAGAATTATGAAGTTTGTGAGATTTTATCCAGCTTGCGAGCTAACAAGTTACCTTGCTATAGCCTCATAGACTGGCACATGTCAAGAGACTTGAGTCAGAGACTTTATTATTACTCATTAAAGCTGTATTACTCAAGACACAATGAGCAGCATTAGCTGTCCCCATTGGTTCCTCTTGCCCAACACAATGAAGATGATGACGAGGATGATGAGAAGGCAGGCCTCGATGGATGATTACACACACAGCGGGGCTTTATTATAACTGAGTAATTACAAACTTTGAAATGTCTTCATCTCATAAGAAGACTGAAAACTTACCTGTCCAAACTTTAAAGCAGAGAGACATATTAACTGTGCTATCCTACTCATAAAACAAACCTCTCTGCCCAGCAGGAGATATTAGGTCTATCTTCCACAGCTATTTGTTCTAGAAACATCCTTGCAAAGACAGGATGGGATAAAGTCTTTCTTAAGGTACATACAAATGCAAAGACCCATGGAGAATTACATATGGGCACCTATTAGAATTCTTCCCTTTTGAGCCATTAAAAATAGTTCCAAACATGATGCCTCTTCAGTCTTTAACACTATTGCTCATATTTTATGAAGACATTAATAAGACATTAATCTATACAACCAGAACACAGCCATGCAAATCTGGAAATCAAAATTGATATAATCTTATCAAGCATTTACAGATTCCATTCAAATTTTGCCAACAGTGCAACAATATTCTTTTTCCTTTCTTCTCCAAATCTAATCTAGGGTCACAGGTTGCATTTTCATGTCTCTTCTTTGTTCTTCAGTCTGGAGTATTTCCCCAGTCTTGCAGTCTTTCATGACCCAGACTCTTGTAAGGAATTTAAGGCCTTCCATCTGCACAATTTCCCTGAATCTGGTTCTGTGGAATGTTTCCTCATATGTAGACTTTCTGGGTGGAATACTGTGCAACGATGCTATGGCTTTCGGTGCATCTCCACATCACTGGACCAGGACATCTTACCCTCCACCGAAGCTGCACCTCTCTGATCAGCTGGCCAAGTTCCAAAATTATCCCTAAATTTTCTTTACTGAAAAGTCATGGTTTATCCTTGTGTAACTTCTAAATATTTGGGGGTAAATTACTATGAATCTGCCTTAATATGTTATCATCAAGTTTCCACCTCCCAGCTTTACAATATTGTTGCTCCTGGCCTGAATCAGCATCCATTATAATAGGTTATTTTCTATTTCTCTCATTCTTCCTGTATGTATTTTGATTGTGGCATAAGAATGAGATTTCTATTTATTTATATCTGTATGAAATCATGAATTATAATTTATCCAATGTGATGTAAGCCATTATGTTACTATTGATGTATTTTATGCACAAGTTTCCCTAGATTTAGTAAGTAGGAGCCTCTTCAAGCTTTTTTGTTGTTGTTGTTCCTTGAGAACTTTAATTTTTATCACGAACATGTGTTCCAGTTTCTTCTTGTACTTTCCCTTCTTGAAATTAACCATTCAGCCATTTTGGTTCTTTTTAGTAGATGTTATTTAGTAGATCTATGCATTTATGTCTTCATTGCTAGAGACAGAATCAAAGCATGGCAAAGCTAAATGACAAAGCTAACTACATATAAGCATACATATTATATATGCATTCGTACATTTATTTCTATATGTAAATCTGTAGAGATCTATTTACAACAATATAATCAAGGCCAATCCAACATTTTGTCCCTTTTTACATTTGTAAATCCTTTCTTTGATAGTGAGATCCTGGCTCCTAATATCTCAGTATATTTACTTAGTTGCTCATTCCCTCTAGATACACCAATCTTCTGACTGTTTTACTCCATCAACCGCTGGCCATGCTGTTATCTTCTTGGCTCCACTGCCTGCTCAGTCCCAGTCCCACAAGAGTCCAACTCCTTGGCACTTCATTTTTTCAGCCTTACCAGGTACTTGGCTGTATTGCAGTCTCTTCCTCCATACTGCCTGGTGGCCTCTTCAAGGAAAGAGAGGTGGAAGAAAAAGAAATTTTCTTTTAATTGTTATTTTGCAAATAATCTTTTTTTTTTTTTTTTACATTTGACTAGGTTAAATTTTGTACTTAGAGAAATGACATTTTGCAAAATAACCTAGAATCAATAAAACTGGGGGTGGGGTGGGGAGATATCATGCCATCCTACCTTGCCTAAAATTATTTTAATATCGTTGTATGCAGATTATAGTAGTAAGACATCATTTTTTAAACTCTGGCTGATGCCCCACAATTTTAGTCTTCCAGTTTTGCTACGTTAGAGATGACATTCTACTAAATCAATGAAATGCTGTTCAGTATAGTCCCAGCGGTATGGAGCTTCTGAGAAAAAGCAGAAACCAGTGACTTATCAGAAATAGTGTCTTTGAACCATGACAGGCCATCATATACCTTCAGCAGAACTGGGACAGTTGGGTCCCAAGAGTTGCAGATAAAACTCTGAGTAACTTAGATGTTATAAAAAAAGAAAATGTTGGAAGTGCCCTGCTATCTCTTCAGGATTCCAATATGATTTTCTAAGATATGTACATGAAAAAGGAAGACAGAATCACTTCTGAAATGAATGTGAATCTTTTATCAAACCTAATTCAACATGAATTGAAGCCTTAAAAAAAGAAGGTGCTCAGAGAACACTGGTATATAAAAGTGTTAATAGAGCACTAGTAAACTCCTTTGTGATTCAGATACTCTCTGGGGTCATTTCCTATATTTAATGCCGTCCTCCATATTCTATTTCATGTTCTCTAGTATTCGTTTGTATAAATTAACACATAACCAAGAGAGACAAAGATACAAGCTAATTATTATTCTGTATATAATGGCCTTTAATATTTTTCATGAGAATTTTCTTCATCTGTCAAGCTCTGGTTCTTTGTGTGTAGTAAAATTATATCAACTACTGACGTCTACCATTAATGTTTTGGTTATAGTTTACTCCAACAAATGAACCAGGAGCTGCGTCCTGTTGAAGACTGAGTCCCTCTGGTCGATCAAAAAATCCACATATACAGGAAAAATAAAACATGGATACAAGAAAGACTAAATTCGAGGTGTAGAGAATGTTTCTGAACCAACAAATGTTTAGGGACATATTTTGATCCTAAGGTGAAATAACACTGATAAATAGTAGGTACTCAAAAAATCTTAGCTATTATTATTTTATGATGTGGATTTGTTTTTAAGAGAGGAGGTGTTCGTTTTCTCTACTACCTAGTAGATCTTGGTTATGTACTAATCTGACCAGGCAAACAATATAGAACTTTCTTCAGTCAGTCAAAACCATATTAGAAACCAAGATTCTGGTATGTATGTCAAGGCTAAAGCTCTTTGATGAAGTTTTGCAAAAAGAAAATGACAGTTTTCATATAATTAAGTAAATACTTTTCTATTCTTATATTGAGCTGTCATTTAAATAAAAATAAAAGTAATATTATATGTAAGTCTTATGTTTTTAGATATTAATCCTGGAAACCACCTAAAAATAGCATAATGAAACTTGCAGATCATATAACCAGAAAGCCGTAATTGCTGCTGTGTAGTTTAACCCAAGTGTTTGTTGTTAATGTGGGTCCTGTAAATCTGCAGCTTAGTAGTTCAATTCATAATCCTCTCCTCACCCTGCTGATTGTCATTTTCTCTTGGCTCTTCTTCACTGAATATTTTGGCCACATGCCTCATTCCACCCTCACCTGCTTTTATTTTTTTTAAAAGTGTAACCTCTTTTGCCATTGTCTCCTTTTTGTTTATTTTTCTCATCTATACCCAAAGACCTTGTCATTTTTCAAATGTTTTACTTGAGAAAATGTTTCATTACTTCATACACATCTGATTTTGTCCTTCTTGTATCCATATTTTTTTTTCCTGTGTGTGTGGTTTTTGATCAAACAGAGGGACTCAGTCCTCACAGGGAGCAGCACCTGGTTGATTTATCTGAATGGAGTGTGACCAAAAAATTAATGGTAAACAACAGTAGTTGATATAATTTCATTACACAGAAAGAACCAAAGCTTGATAGAAGAAGAACATTTTCTTCGAAAGTATTAAGGGTCATTATACGCAGAGTAATAATTAGCTTCTATCCCTGTCTCTTTGGGTTATTAATTTAAATGTAAACAAATACTAGGAAACAAAAAATGGGATACGTGAAAATGGCATTAAATATAGGAAATATCCCCAGAGAAATTATGCAACATGTTCTGGATTTCTTAAGTGCCAGACAAATATTCTTCTGAATGGCAACTTGAGAATTGGCTAAGCAATCAGTGGGGTGAGGGCCCATGGGAGTCAGTCCATTTCTCGATTCTGCAGCACTATAAAAACAATGCTGGTAAAGTTGGTCTAGCAGGCCAAAAATTTCTTTCAATCATACAACCACCATCAGTACAGAATTGGGGTGAGTTATTGCAGTCAAAGTGACTCTGTGACAGTATGTGCTGGGCAGAAACAAACTATACTGAGCCTGATTTCTTGGCTACATACTGTAACGATTTTTTACATCAGTATCACTGTCACTTTTGCATTCCCTGAGAAAAACAGTTTCTGCTTTTGTATGGTTTAGAAAGCTTAGTCTACTACCAACACAGACTGAGATCTAAAACAACCTAAGCGTATTTAATAATAAAAAACCCACTCCATTTCATATTAATTAATTGTATGTGATTATTATTAGAATTCAGACTTCAGTGATAGATGAGAATGGAGTTAAGAAATTGATCTTTGTTTGGGGAGATTAGTCATATGAAAGTAAGAAATAAAATTCTCTGAGATGAACATATGTGTAAATAATAAAACTCCTCCACTGTTTGCTTTATCTAGCTGTTCCAGGATTTCTATAAAATTATCCAAATTAAAATAAAACAATATGTCAAGGACACTGTGGATGTTAATTCCAACAAATTAATGTTTTTTTTTCAAATGTAATTAAGGTCATTTATTCAGTGATTTGATTATCCTTCCCATGATAATATTATTATTCTTGTATACTCATTCATCTCCAAATTCTGAAAGTCACTAAGCTGGTTTGAATCTGAACACTACAGATGTTTAAAATGGCATCTTTGAAGTTATGTAAGGTGGGTTCATATCCTCTCTCTTACTTACTAGTCATTGAAAGCAAGTATTTAAACTTCTTGTCCAAATAATTTAATATTTTAAGCCCCAATTTTCTTCCCTGTTTTACAAGATTAAATGAGTTCAGGTCTGCAGTATGTTAAGCACATTTAAAATGATCAATAATTCGGGGTACCTATAAATGTCACCATCACCATCATCATCATGTAAAAATATCTTTCCTAACTATTCCCAAAGAAGCACATGATATCTTGGTTAAAAAAAAAAAATGTTTACAAACCTATTTTTTCCAGAATTAGTTAAATGCTAATGCTAACATATGTATTAATCTGAATCCATTCTGCATTGTCAAATATATAAGCAATTCATCTTCATTTCCTGACCTAAGATGCTCTGGAGTAACCACATTCATCAATAAAAAGCTATTATATAGGGCAAGAATGGTGGGTGGAAAGTCTCAAAATAGTTTGTATATTTTGTTTACATCCATCAAGATGAAAGTGGAAAACTGTAAAACACATTTTATTACCTGATAAGCACCATGAAGTGTTTACCACTACTGTATATAAAAGTCATATTTTATTAACACAGGTTAATGGAAGGGAGCAACATTTGCAGGATAGCATGCATTTATGAGTGCACATATCCACAATCTCATTTTAAAACCCTTAGTGACTATGGAAAATCTATTGTATTTGCTTCTATTTGTTATGTAGGCATTTGTTAATGCAGAAAACACTTATTGAGAATCAACTATAGATCAAGCAAGTCTTTAGATCCTGGATACCTACAAGAAAGTATACATGTCCCCTGATCTCCAAAAGCTCACAAATGAAGGAGAAAGATTACTATCAGAATAACTATATTGGCTGTAGCTAGATCACATGCACATCTCTTTAATATGATTATATTCATGGACCAAGAAACCCACCGCCTCTATTTATGTGCCTGAGTGCATCTGTTGGGGTGTGGGGAGTGGCAGGGTTTTGGAGGAAGAAATACAGAAA
The DNA here is from genome assembly GCF_017311325.1 of Ursus maritimus. Lineage (NCBI taxonomy): Eukaryota > Metazoa > Chordata > Mammalia > Carnivora > Ursidae > Ursus > Ursus maritimus. Next base: position 36,748,687 of record NW_024426996.1, on the reverse strand, counting down.
ACTTCACAAGATAGGTGTCACAGTGAAAAAATACATTCACAAATAAATAGCCATAGGTGTGTTTTAGAAAGGATATTCGTTTTGATACGGTTCTGCAGATGTTGAATATGGAGAAATGACCAGCAATGAAAGTGGAAAATTCTTTAATTCCACACTTGGCTTGTTTGGGCTTTATTTTTCAGTTGTTCAAAGTGATACAGAGACTTCTGAAAATTCATTCATTCATAAGTATTCATTCAAGAATTATTTCCTGAATACATAATAAGTTCCAGGAACTATTTACATGCTGAAAAATATAACGTTAGGCAATGATGCACACATTTGTTGCTCTCATAAAGTTGGCAATGCAATGGATGAATCAGATAGGAACTAAATAATCTTATAAATATATACATATCAAATACAATTTAAAAAGCGATAAGTACTCTGATGGAAAGGAAGGAAGTGCTATGGCAACATAAATCAGAATAAATAAATGATGGAAGGAGTCAGGGAAGGTTTTTTAAAGAAATGAGAATTAAACTTAGATCTTAAGATAATTAAGACTTACTCAGAGGAAGGAGCTGAGGATGGGTGGAAACATAGTTCATGGCAGAACAATGTTTTTATGTAGATGGTACATAACTGGTTTGAAAGTCCAGTGTGGCTGGAGCACAGGCCATGATGAAAATAGGTAGTTTGGCATACAGATGTTAAGTCTTCATAACTAATATCAAATATCTGTTTTTGTTTCTCTTAAGAGAAATTATTACTGAAGAACTTAATAAAGAATTGCATAGGTAGTGTGGGAGAGAACCATGCCCAGGTTTACTTTGTGGTTTCTGGCTAATGGCAAAGACTTCATGGTGCCATCATTCTCAAGGGACAGGATATGATAAAATGACCAAATAGAGAAGGAAATGGAATGATATTTTAGAATAATTCTAATAGTAATGTAGACAATGTTTGGATCTGGGAAAATAGGGAGCTGGGAAAGGATGATACTTCTAATGATAAAACCAGTTTTTATTTTCTTTTTAGTCTTTTTTATGTAAATTTTTTAGTTGAAGTATAATTAACATACAGTGTTATATTAGGTATATTATATTAGTGTTATATCAGGTGTACAATATAATGATTCAACAATTCTATGTATTACTCAGCGCTTATTATGGTAAGTGTACTTTTAATACCTTTATCTATTTCACCCATCCCCCTCAACTACCTTCCCTCTGGCAACCACAAATTTGACTCTCTGTATTTAAGAATTTTGTTTTTTTGTTTCTTTTTTCCTTTGTTGGTTTGTTTTGCTTCCTAAGTTCTACATATGAATGAAATCATATGGCATTTGTCTTTCTGTGACTTATTCACCTAGCATTGTATCTTCTAGGTCCACTCATGTTGTAAATGGCAAGCTCTCATATATATATATATATATACATACACACACACACACACACACACACACACCACCTCTTCTTTATGCATTCATCTTATTTATTTATTTATATTTTAATTCCAGTGTGGTTAACATACAGTGTTAAATTAATTTCAGTTGTACAATATAGTGATTCAACAGTTCCATATATTACTCAGTGTCATCAATATAAATGTACTCTTAATCCCTTTCACCTATTTCACCCATCCCCCAACCCACCTGCCCTCTGGTGGCCATCTGTTTGTTCTCCATAGTTAAGAGGCCGTTTTTTGGGTTATTCTCTCTTTTTTTTTCCCTTTGTTCATTTGTTTTGTTTCTTAGAGTCCACATATGGGTAAAATCATATGGTATTTGTCTTTCTTTGACTGTTTTATTTCACTTAGCATTTTACTCTCTGGATCCATGCATGTTGTTGCAAATGGCAATGTATCATTCTTCTCTATGGCTGAATAATATTCCATTGTGTGTGTGTGTGTGTGTATGTGTGTGTGTGTGTGTGTGTGTGTGTACACAGCACATCTTCATTATCTATTCACCTATTGATGGACAACTGGACTGTTGCCATAATTTGACTATGGTAAATAATGCTGCAATAAATATAGGGATGTACATAACCTTTCAAATTAATGTTTTTGTACTTTGGGGGTAATCACCCAGTAGTGTGATTGCTGGATCAAAGTGTAGTTTTATTTTTAGTTTTTTGAGGAACTTCCATACTGTCTTCCACAGTGGCTACACCAGTTTACATTCCCACCAATAGTGCATGAGGGTGATATCTCATTGTCAGAATGGCTAAAATCAAAAACACAAGAAACAAAAAGTATTGGCAAGAATGTGGAGAAAAAGGAACCCTCATTATATGTGAGCAGGAGGAGAGGCAGAGGGAGAAGGACTCTCAAGCAGACTCCCCGCTGAGCATGGAGCCCAACACAGGGCTTGATCCCACAACCCTGAGATCATGACCTGAGCAGAAACTGAGGCGGTTGCTCAACCAGCTAGCCACCCAGGTGCCCCAACAGATTTCTCTATATTAATTTTGTATCCTGTGACTTTACCGAATTCATTAATCAGTTTCAGTAGTTGTTTGGTGAAGTCTTTAGTGTTTTCTATATATGTAGCATCATTTCATCTGCAAATAGTAAAAGTTTTACTTCTTACTTAGCAATGCCTTTTATTTCTTTTTCTTATCCTATTGCTGTGGTTAAGACTATGTCAAATAAAAGTGGTGAGAGTGGACATTCTTATCTTTTCTCTGATCTTAGAGGAAAACCTTTCAGTTTTTCACCAGTGACTGTGATTTTAACTGTGGGTTTTTTATATACGGCCTTTATTATGTGGAGGTATGTTCCTTCTATACCTACTTGGTGAGAGTTTTTATCATGAATGGATGGTGTATTTTGTTAAAAGCATTTCTTCATCTATTGAGATGATCATATGGATACAGCATGTTAATAAGAGAAAAATAAAAACCATATGATCATCTCAATAGATGTTATAGTTTTCTTTACTGTGTAACAAATTATATACACATTTAATGGCTTAAATTGAAATTTTTCCAGGCAGAAGTAATGTGCTATAGGTTAAAACTTGTACCTACAAAAGGAAATGAAAATTTTTGAAAATAGAATAAATTAAGATAGAATAGACTTTGTTATTGTGTTTAATTGCTCTAAAAATTACTGACAGCTTAAAGCAACAAAAGTAAAAACTGTGTCTTTATGGTGTATATCAAAGTGAAATGTTTGATAACAGTACAAGAGATGGAGGGGGAATTAGAAATATACCATTTTAAGATTTTTACACTATTTAAGAAATAGAATATTTCTTCTGATATTTCTAATGATGGACTCAAGCTATTTTAAAGATATATTTTAAATCCCATGGAATCTTAATTTTAAATTTTAATAAGATTAGCAATTTATTTCTTCGGATATCCTGTCATAGTACTTTCTTCCTTTCCTTCAGAGTACTTGCCTCTTTTTAAATTATATATATTTTATTATACATGTATAAGATTATTTCATATCCAATTCCTCCATTGGTTTGCAAACTCTATGAGAGCAACAAATGTGTGCATCATTGCCTAACGTTATATTCACATTTTATTCACAGCATTTAAACAGTGACTGGAACTTATTAAGTATTCAGGAAATAGTTGAATAACTATGAATGAATGAATGAATTGACTTAGGTAATAAGTCAAAAGAACATAAAATGGAATCATAAAAAGTGTCCAATTAATCCAAAGAAATCAGAAAAATGTTTAAAAAGAAACAACAAATGGTTTGTATAAATCTATTTATACTAACAATACTTTAAAAGTAAAGCAGTCACTCTGGCAAAAAGTTTGGTGCTTCTTCAAAAAGTTAAATGTAGAATCACGATATGACCCAATAATTCCACCTCTAGGTAAATAGTCTCAATTTTTGAAAACAGCATTTAAAAAGATACTGGTATGCCAATGTTCATAATTGCATTACTCATAATAACCAAAAGATGGAAACAACCCAAGTATCCATCAACACATTAAAAGATAGATAAAATGCAGTATATACATACTATGGGATATTATTCAGTTATAGAAAGAATGAGACTATGATAGATGCTATAACATGAATAAGCCTTAAAACATTATGCTAAGTGAGATAAGCCATTCACAAGAAGATAAATATTGTATGATTACACTTAAAAGAAGTATCTAGAATTGGCAAATTTATGGAGACTGAAAGTAGAGTAGAGGTCATAAGGGCCTAGGGAGACAGGGGATGGGAAGTTATTGCTTAATAAATGGGTACAGAGTTCCTAATTGAGTGATGTGGTAAATAGTGGTAATGGTTGTACAACATTGTGAAAGTAATTATGATACTGATACCAATTTCAGTGTGGGTTTTTCCCCCACACGAAGCAATTCTCTGATATCATTTAAGCGTCTTTCAATTCAACTCCTTTCTGACACAATTTATCTGGAGATAGTGTTAGAGCCCACAAGTTAAGGGCTCATTTCTACAAGACTTCCCTCCACCTCACTTCGGACACCAATTGAAAGTCCATGTTCATAAGATTTCTTGTGCTTCTAATTAACTAGTCATAGAACAGAGGTTCTAATGACCCCCTCTTTAGGTTTGGTTAATTTGCTACAGCAGCTCACAGAACTTAGAGAAACATTTTACTAGCTAGATTACCATTTTATTATGGAAGGTTTTAACTTAGGAACAGCCAGATGGAAGACAAGTTGATAGGGCAATATATGGAGAAAGGATGAGAAGCTTTCATGCACTCCCCAAGTGTACTATTCTACGCAAATCTTCACGTGTTCACCAACTGGAAACTCCCCAAACCCTATCCTTTTGGGTTTTCATGGAGGATTCATTACATAGGCATGACTGATTAAATCACTGGCCACTGGTAATTGAGCTCAATCTCTAGCCCTTCTCCTTTCCCTAGACATTGAGGGGAAGCAAGGTACTGAAAGTTCTAACGCTCTAATCACATGGTTGGTTACCCTGGCAAGCAGTCTCAGTCCTTAAGTTACCTAGGGGTTGTCCAAAAGTCACCTCATTAACATAATTAAAGACATCCTTATTGCTCTCACCACTTAAAAAATGCCAAGGGTTTTAGGAGTTCTGTGCCAAGAAGGTAGACAAAGACTAAATATATATTTCTTATTATGAATAAAAATATCTCAGGAATTAATGCAACTGATCATATACTTAAAACAGGTAAAATGTTATATTTTGTTATATATATATATATATATATTTATGACAAAAATTATCTAAATAAGAAGGCAGAAATTTCAAATTGGATAAAAGGCAGGACCTGACTACATGCTGTCTACATGAAACCCACTTTATATATAATGATATAGATAGTTTAAAAGTAAAATGATGGAGAAACCAGTGAAGAATGAACTAGAATATTATGTAAACAAAGGAAAAAGTCTACTAAGATGTTGGGGCATCCTGGGATAGAATCCAATTCTACTACAAGTGTATGCTACAATCTCAATATGGGGGACAGGGGAAAAGGAGATAATTCGAAGTCTGAATTGTAAAGTCTGCATTCATTTTCGAGATTAAACTGCTGACTACTTTCAAGCCCTACTATTCTGTCTTTCCCTCTTGTCCTATATCCACACAAACTTATAAAAAAAAAAAAGCCCACAATTCCCCTTCCTTGACACCAGTGGCATGTTCAAACCATGTAAGCTTCAGCCTATAATCGTATAGGAACTCTCAACCAGGCCCCACCCCCTAAATACACGCACATACACACACATACAAATAGTTCTTTCTCCTTTCTCTTGGAAGCAGTTTTTGGACCTTAGATATCAGCTCTGTTCTTCCCAGAAAGCCTCATTATGTAAATAATACCTCTCTTCATACTCACTCGGTGCATGTGTGGTGTCATCAGTTACAACATTGGAACCATTTGAGGCTGGGACGGGGTGTCTTCTGCCTCTCAAGGGTGACTACAGTATCACTGATTTATATAAATTTAGAAAATTATGTGTTTTTTTTTTTACTGGATTCTATAAGACTATTAATAAAAGAAAACATGCATAAACACTGTAATATAGAGTGTAAGTTCCCCCCACCTCACCACACATACACACACACACAGGACACATATTAGAAATTCTGAAACCACTTTACTTGTATAATAAGGTTGAATAAACATAACAAAGTCAAGTTTCTCAATCTCAGCGTACTAGTTTACAAATTAGGTAAAATTTTACATATAAAAATGTGAGTAGGCTAAAATGCAATTAGAATTGTAGATATTTTGATGTGTATGTGTGCATATTTTTTTTCAGATAGAGGTTAAAAATATCTCTCTATCTCTCTATATAGATAGATACATGTAATAAAAAGCACATCAAAGTATCTATATACTGGTTTCTGCATGCCATTCTTTAATACAAGGAGCCAAGGCTCCTTGGAGAAATGGCTGATTCTATAGCTCCAGCAGGGAAAATACAAAATTAGTCTGTAGCATCTTACTATGCCAGAAACTAAAAGGATGCCAGAAACTAAAAACAAAACAACAGGGCATGACAAAGGGACATAGGAGCCAACCTGAAAGAACCTCCAATAGTCAAATCTGGAATAGTCTGAGGAAATAGTAGCAGTAGCAGGGGTAATGGTAGGAGGTGGCTCCCGGGTGGCTCAGCGGGTTAAGCAGACTTTTGGTTTGGGCTGAGGTCATGACTTCGAGGTTGTGGGATCAAGCCCCTCCAGTTGGGCTCTGCAGTCAGCCTGGAGTCTGCTTGTCCCTCTCCCTACCCCTTTGTGCCTCCTCCACTGCTCTCTCTCACTCTCAAATAAATAAAATCTTAAAAAAAAAAGTAGTAGTAGTAGTAATGGATTTTAACCCAAGTATTAATATAACTCCATGCACCCATACTGACACAAATGATTGACAAAATTTAAAAGCGAGGAAAAAGGGATAAGTCATTCGTACTTAAGAATTTCAAATAATAGATAGAAAACCCCTCTTCTAGGAGATAGAGCTTAATTGCTTTCCCCTTGAGTAGAGCTGGGCTTAGTGATTATCTTCCAAAGGATAGAATATAAAATGGGAAAAATGGTAACTTTAAATTGGAGAAAATTGTCAGACAGCATCTTTACCAAGCAATCAATATAAATATCACCAGTAATAAATAATGTTAATATAATATTCATTTCTCCCCAGATATTCTTTATCTCTATGATATACTTCCTAAAACTTAATAACCCCAGTGTAATAATGAGAAAACATCAAACAACTGCAAATTGAATGACTTTCAAAAACATACCTGACCAAATCTCTTCAAAAGTGTCAAGATCATAAAAAACAAGAGAATATTAAAAATTTGTCACAGACAGGAGTAGACTAAGGAGACATAATGACTAAATGCAATGTATCCTGGAATGTATCTTTGAACAGAAAAAAAAATGACCTTAATAAAAAACCAGTACATCAGAATAAATTTGTAGTATAGTCAGTAGTATACAAATATCAATTTATGCTTTTGATTAATATGTCATGATTATATAAGATATTAACATTAGTGCAACTGAATTGAAGATTATATGATAACTCTGAACTGTCTTTGAAACTTTTCTGTAAATCTAAACTATTGCATAATAAAAGTATATTTAATAAACTTGACATATCAATAATATAATAAGCTCACGATATATTCCTTCTGTTGTTATGCAATAACACACATCACAACTCATACAATAGTCTTACCAAAAAGTCTTATCTCAAACATAAGAGATTAATATGTACACTTGACACTTTCTACTAGACAACAGTTATGGGTTTGAAAAAAATAAAAGCCAATACCATGAAATATGGTATTGAATTTAAAGAAGGTGGGGAGTATGCTAGTTTTCCAGGGCTGTTCTAACAAATTACCATAAATTCATGGTGTAAAACAATGTAATTTGTCCTCTCACAGTTCTATAGGCCAGAAGTTCAGAATCAAGGTGTCATCAGAGCCCTGCTTCCTTCGTAGGCTCTACGGGAAAATCCTTCCTTGCCACATAAAGCATCTGCTGGTTCCAGCCATCTGCTTGTGGCACCGTCACTCCAGCCTTTGCTTCCGTCTTCACATAGTCTTCTACTTCGTGTAGGACAAGTATAAGGATACTTGTCATTGGATTTAGGTCCCACCTGGATAATTCAAGATGATCTCTCCTCTAAATCCGTAATTTAATTACATTTGAAAAGACTCTTCTTTGCCCCAGATAAGGTCCCATTCACAAGTTCTGGGACATAATGTATCTTTTTGGAGTCACCACTTATCCTATTATGGGGGGAACTGAGGATACTACATATTTAGGAGACATGAAAATTACATGCCCTGAGTGACACTTGGTTGGATTATGGATGTTTTTAAAAACCTCGAGAGACATTAATGGAACAGTTGGGAACATTTTATATGGACCGTACCTATTAGATATTTGTTATTTTATGAGTATTATATTTATTGGATCTGATGATATGTTCATTGCATGAATGAATGCATTGGTTCTTAGTGGTTACATGCAGATATATTTGAATTTGAAACGATGATTGCAACTTACTTCCAAATAGTGAAGAAATATTATGGAGGGATATGTAAGTGTAAAACAAAGGTATAAGTAATGAGAGAGAGAATAATGAGAGAATATTGTAAAATGCTAACAATTTGTTAAATCTAATTAAAGAATACAATCACTTTATTCCTCTTTTATTTTTTGTGGCTTAAAATTATTTTTAAATGAAGCATTAGGGGTGCTTGGGTGGCTGTCAGTTAAGCATCTGCCTTCAGCTCAGGTCAGGATCCCAGGGTCCTGGGATCGAGCCCCACGTCAGGCTCCCTGACTGAGCCTGGAGCAGGGAGCCTGCTTCTCCCTCTCCTGGTTTGTGCTCTTTCTCGCTATCTCTGTCTCTCTGTCTCAACTAAAGTCTTTAAAAAAAAAGAGTTTAAAAAAATAAAAAATAAATGAAGCATTAAGAAGACAAAACAATAATACGTTAGTGATATTCTGTTTTTTATCTTAGGGAAGAGAACTGTGACTCAAGATTTAGAGGCCAAATACTTCCTCTTCTACCACTAAAGCTTATGTAGTTAACAGTCTTAAGAATTAGTCTACCTGTAAAAGCTGACACTTTTACCTTCTAAAATATTGTTTGAAATTATGTAAAATGTATTTTTTATTAAGCAAATAGTTTTTCGATGGTGACTGAAGAATTGTGTGGGAAAATTTACATATCTAAGCAAACAACAGAATTCTTTTAAGTGCAAAATATTAAGATTTAGGTATTCAGAGACAGTCATGCACAGGGTAAGAATTTTTGTCAATAAATGTTCAGCTTCTTTTGGTTTTGCCAATAATATATCAGATTTATTCATCTATAATATTTAGAATTCAGCAAATTACTAAATAAGGTTCATTTCCCAAAGTAGAAAAATAAATGGTTCCAGAGAAGCCCTGGATATTGGATATATAGATTGGTGTTATTCACCCCCTGAATGTTTATAGCTGTTGTCTCCTCTATTGGACACTAAGCTACTTACGTAGTGAACAGTTAGAGGATTGTTATTTATGTTGCTTGACTCTGTCACTTTTTCACATTCAAGGAATTTGCTGAATATCATCTCAATGCATGACTGCAGGTGCACTGACATGGGAATATAAGGCAGTTATTGCCAACTGAAGTGGTGAATATGGGGTGGGTGTGTGTGTGTGTGTGTGTGTGTGTGTGTGTGTTTTAAAGTATGGGTATGCTTCAGAATTTCTGGAACAATTTGGTTTTGATTTATGAAGGTCACTAGTGAGTATATAGATCAAAATTTGACTTGTTTTCAATAAGGGTCTTGATTAGCCAGTCAATAGCCAAGTGCATTTCAGAGTGCAGTTCTAAAGTTCCTTGGAAACACTTCCTTAAGTAGTATGAGTCAGAAACATACTATTCTGACCATGGAACAATTTTTTTTTTTAAACGTATGCCAAGGTCTACTTTCTAAAGGATTACAGAGAATTATGAATTATTTTTATTTCAAAAAGTGCCTTACTAGTAATGACAAGTAACATTTTTTCTGTTAAAGAGATTATTACATGCCTTGCTGTTCTATAGCTTTTTATTTAATCTAATAAAAATAAAAGTAAATTGGAATTACTTCATTTTATTTATTTATATTTTTATTTTTTAAAGATTTTATTTATTATTTATTTATGAGAGAGAGAGATAGAGAGAGAGAGAGAGAGAGAGAGAGCACAAATGCGGGGAGAGGCTGAGGGAGCGGGAGAAGCAGACTTCCTGCTGAGCAGGGAGCCCCATATGGGACTGGACCCCAGAACCCTGGGATCATGACCTGAGCTGAAGGCAGATGCTTAACTGACCGAGCCACCCAGGAGCCCCAAATTACTTGATTTTGTCCAATTAACAGAAATACTAAAGTATATATACCCAAATTAATGTTATTTAAATTTAGTAAGCTTCCAGGATACAATACCAATATTAAAAATATTCATTTCTATATACTAGCAATAAACAATCAGAAGCTAAAACAAAAGAAAGTGAAACAAAAAAACCCCAAAGGGGCACCTGGGTGGCTCAGTTGGTTAAGCAGCTGCCTTTGGCTCAGGTCATGATCCCAGGGTCCTGGGATCCAGCCCCAAATCCAGGCTTCCTGCTCAGCAGGGAGTCTACTATTCCCTCTTCCTCTACCCCTCCCCCTGCTCATGCTCTTGCTCTCTCTCTTTCAAATACATAAAATCTTTAAGATAAAATAAAATAAAAATACCCTTTACAATATCATCAAGAAATATGGAGGACTTACATTTAGGAATATATTTGATAAAATATATGAAAAACCTTTACACTGACAAATTACTGTTAAACTATTTTGTACAAAGTAGCAAACTGATTCTAAAATTCATACAGCCATTCAAGATGCAGAATACCAAAAACAACTTTGAAAAGTAAGAGTAAATTTAGAATATTTATACTCTATGACTTCCAGACTTATTATAAACCTGTTCTAATCAAGACAATGTGGTAGTGGTATAAAAATAGTCAAATAAATCAATGGAATAGAACAGCAAGCCAAAATACTCCCACACAGATATGAATAGTTGATTTTTGACCAAAGTACAAAGGCAATTTCAGCAAATGGTGCTGAAATAATTGCATATCCATATGCAAGAAAAAAGCAAAAATACAAAAAACCCCACAAAGAAACTGCAAATCTCTCACACTCTTTATTAAAATTAACTAAAATGGATTATGAACTAAATGTAAGAGCTATACTGTAAGATTTCTAGAAGGTAATATTGGGAAAAAACTTTTGTTCCTTTTGTGTAGGCAAATATTTCTTAGATACAGCACAGTTCCATAAAAGAACACACTGATAAACTGAACGTCACCAAAATTAAAATTTTCTGCTATTCCAAAAACCCTGATAAGAGAATGAAAACATAAGTCATAGACTGGGAGGAAATTTTTGTAAACTATTTGATAAAACACTTGTATTCAGAAATTAAAATAACTATAGAAACTTAAGAAGAAAACAAAACACCCCAATAAGAAATGGGCAATAAATTTGAAAAGACTCATTTGCTGTGAAGTGAGAGTTACACAATGCTATATGGAATACCATGACAGGGCATAAGGCATTCTGTAAATCCACAGTTGGTAGTGTTGCAGAAGCATTGCATTCAAGGCAAGCAAACTCTTACCAGAGTGTCTACTGCAGTAAGGACAAGATGCTGACCCTTCCATGATGGAAGCAGTCTCATATAACCAACCCACCACCAGGTAATTGGCTGCTCACTGAAGAGAAGAGGGTCATTTAGAGGCTCAGGGTTGGTCTCTGCTGCTAACAGATTGAGCACTTGAGCACAAGCCAAGTCGACCTTGGCGAGTGGAAGTCCATGTTGTGAGCCCATGCATAACCTCCATTCCTGCTACCATGGCAACTTTGTTCATGTGCCTATTGGGCAATGACAGAGGTGGTTGGGAAAACAGGCTGACTGGTATCCACAGAACACGTCATCCTGTCCACTTGATTATTAAATGCTCCTCTGCTGGGTCACCCTTTGGTGAACATTCACATGGGACACAAATATCTTCATGTTTTTGCCTAGTTAGAGAAGACTATCCACATACTACTTCCCAAATTTTCTTGTCCCCCAATTTTTGGTTATATTGTCATCCAGTACCTGACCATCCAGGCAAACCATTGGCCACAGCCCTTGAATTGGTATGTAATTCCGTATCTGGTTATTTATTTTTCAAGCAAAGTGCACAGCCAAGTGAATTTCTTGAAGTTCTGCCCACTGGGAATATTTCCCTTCACCAAGGTCCTTGATGGATATCCCTGAGATGTCACTATAGTGTTGCAGCTGTCCACTTTTGGGTAATGCCTATACATTATGTAGAAACCATCGGTAAACCAGGCCCATCTTCCCTTGTCAAATGATCAGAGGAAACTCCCCATGAGACCATAGGTGCAGGTTTGGAGAGAGAAGCTAATGTACCAAGAGTGGAGACCCTGGACATTTAGGCCACTTCTTCATGTAACTTATTTGTGTCTTCAGGGCCTCTTCAAGTCCAATCATGTTTACCATTTCATTTGATGCTGGAGTACTGCTGTATATGCCCAGATTTGGGGGTTGGTGAGTCAGATAACACCAAGTTCATGATAGATAGATCAGGTTGCTTGATAACTTTGATAATCCATGGTCAAGTATTCACTCTCTACTAATGTCTAGTTGTAGGCCAAGAGCTGTTTCTCAAAAGGAGAGTAGTTATCTGCAAGACGGAAGGGTTTTCCCCAAAATCCAAAGAGCCTGTGCTGCAGTTCCAGACAGACCTGCTGTAAGCTCTTTCAGCTGCTCTAAAGTTCAAGAATTAAAAACAGTAGAACAAAGATAGAAAATAACCCCAATAAAGGCAATATTTCTGTTTTTTCCAACCTTTTATTCATGCATATTTTGATCTGCTTACATTGTTATTCTTATTTTTTCAGCTTTATTGAGGTATAATTAATTAATAAAATTGTGCATATATTTACGTGTACATGATGATGATTTGATATATGTATACTTTGTGAAATGATTACTACAATCAGGTTAATTTATGCAACCATCATTTTAGATAGTTCTCTGAGTTTGTGTTGAAAATGCTTAAGGTTTACTTTCTTAACAAATTTAAAGTACACAAAAAATAATATTAACTATAGTCATCATGCTGTACATTAGATCCCTAGAGCTTACCCATTTTATAACTGAAGGTTTATACCCTTTGTCTAGCGTATCTCAATCTCCCCCAACCCCCAGCCCCTGGTAACCACTTTTCTACTCTTTCTATGAGTTCAACACTTTTTGTTTGTTTGTTCGTTTTTTTAGAATTCACATATAAGTGAGATCATATATTCTTTCTCTGTCTGGCTAATTTAACTTAGCATAATGTCCTCTAGATTCATCCATATTGTTGCAAATGGCAGGATTTCCTTCTTTCTTATGGCTGAATAATATTCCATTGAATATACATACCACATCTTAATCCATTCATCCATTAACAAACTGTTTGTACATTTTCATGTACCTATTGACCCTCCAAATATCTTCTTTGGAAAAATGTTTATTCAGGTCTTCTGCCCATTTTTAATTGGATTATTCCTTTTTTCTTTTTTTTTTTTTACCTTCTTCTTCTTCTTCTTCTTCTTCTTCTTCTTCTTCTTCTTCGCTATTGAGTTGTGTGACTTTTTTATCTTCTAGATATTAATACCTTATCTGATATGTGGCTTGCAAATATTTTCTCCTATTCCATAGGTTGCCTTTTCATTTTACTGATAACTTCCTTTGCTGTACAGAAGCTTTTTAGTTTGATGTAATTGTTTATTTTTCCTCTTCTTACATTTACTTTGAGTATCATATCCAAAAAAAAAAAAAAAAAGAAAGAAAGAAAAAAGAAAGAAAAAGAAATCATTGCAAAAATCAGCCTCAAGGAATTTTATCCCTATATTTCCTCTTAGGAGTTTTATGGTTTAAGGTCTTAAATTTAAGTCTTTCGTCCGTTTTGAATTAAATTCTGTGAATGATGTAAGATAGGGATGCCCTTTTGTATGTGAATATCCAGTTTTCCCAATTTTATTTATTGAAGAGACTATCTTTCCTCTATTGTGTGCTTTTTGTTCCTTTGTCAAATATGAGCTGATGATATATGCATGAATTTATATCTGGGCTCTCTATCTTATTCCATTGCCTCTATTTTTATGTCAGCCCTATACTATGTTGGTCATTATAGCTTTGAAATATATTTCGAAATCAGGAAGTGTAATGCCTCTAGCCTTTTTTTTTTTTTTTTCAAGATTGTTTTGTCTATTCGAGGACTCTTACAGTGTTATATGACTTTTAGGTTTGTATTTCATATTTCTTTGGAAAATGCCAATAGAATTTTGATAAGGATTGCATTGACTCTGTAGATGGCTTTAGGTGGTTCACATATTTTAACAATATTTTTCTTTTAATCCATGGATATGGGATCTTTTTTCATTTATTTGTGTCTGCCTCAATTTATTTCATTAATGTCTTATAGTTTTCATTGTAAAGGTGACTCAGCTCCATGATTAAATTTATTCTAAACTATTTTATTGCTGATGCTACTGAAAATGGAATTGTGGATTTTTTTTCTTTCTGATATTTTGTTATTAGTATATAGAAATGCAGTTGATTTTTGTATATTAATTTTATATCCCGAGGCTTTACTGAATTCACTTATTGATTCTAACACTTTTTGGTGGAGTCTTTAAAGTTTTCTATAAATAAGATCATGTCTTCAGTAGAGACCATTTTACTTCTCCTGTTCTGATTTGGATACATTTTGTATCTTTTACTTGCCTAATTTCTTCCAGACTTCCAGCAGTATGTTGAAAGAAATGACAAGAGTAGGCCATCTTGTTTGTTTGTTTGTTTGTTTGTCTTTTAGGCAACCTTGCTTTGCTCTTGATTTTAGAGAGAGAGCTTTCAATGTTTCACCATTAAGTATGATGTTAGCTGCAGGCTTGTCATATACAACTTTTATGATGTTGAGATATATTCCTCTATACCCACTTTGTTAAAGAGTTTTACCATAAATGGATGTTGAATTTTGTCAAATGCTTTTTATGCATCACAATAGATATTGAGATGATCGTGTGATTTTTATCCTTTATTTTGTTATGTGGTGTATCACATCTATTGATTTGTGAATCATTCTTGCATCCCTGGAGTAAATCCCTGTTGATCATGGTGTATGATCCTTCTAATGTATTGTTGAATTTGGTTTGCTAATATTTTTTGAGGATTTTTTTTTTAATTCTATGTTTATCGGGGATATCAGCCTGTAATTTTCTTTTTTGTGGCATTCTTGTCTGGTTTTGGTATCAAGGTAATGCTAGCCTCATAAATTGACTTTGGAAATATTCCTTCCTTGTCTATTCTTCAGTAGAATTTGAGAAGGATTGGTATTCTTTCCCTTTCATTTCTGAGAGATAGTCTTGCCAGATAAAGTAATTTTATTATTTGTCAAGGTTGGCATGAGGTGGAGGGGAGGGGTGGTGGCGGTGATGGTGGCGGTGGTATTCTCTTAATCCTGCAAAGTCAGGCCAGTTACTGACAGTCTCCGGTTTGCTCTCCATAGGGCAGTACTGAATGCTTAAGCTTGTGTGCTTTCTCCCAGTCCCTCAGAGTCAGGTCAACTTTCCACCCACACTCATTAACCAACTGCAGAAGCTCACATTCACTGTCCTCAGGAACATGCACAAGGAGACGGCCATGTTGTGGGAGTGGGTAAGAGTCACACAGTGTTGGGAATGCCCATACTACAGTTGTGGGAATCCACAGACAAGATATACCAGCATCTCCTGGTCTAGCTTCTGATGGAAACCATCAAACAATTAGTAGGATATCAGTCCCTTTGATGCCTTCAGAGCAATGGCTGCTGTTCTCCTAGCTCCCCTACCCTACGGCAGTTATGCAGACATCTTGGTATTCTGGATGGTGAAAAAGAATTGGGCCTCTTTGACAGCATCCTGTATGCACAGCTGGGGAAACCGGGTATTCAATTGCATGTTCTTATTCACCATGTGGGAGAAATTGCCAGTCAAATAGGTCTCTCTTGGCACTGAGCACTGTTTTACCCAGCATGTCTGTCTTGGATTTTTCTTTGCTCCAAGGGTGTGTTGGAGCTTTTCTACTGGACTTCTGGGCTTCTGCAAAGGGACTCTCATCCTTAGATGATTTTCAAAACTTGTGTTCTTTTGGGGGGAAGAAAGTGGAAACTCTTTTTTGCTATTTTGTTGATGTCACTCCTTCTTTACACTTTTAAATCATGGTATTTATAAATTGCTGTATGTTGCTTTTCATTTAGTTTTTAATTAATTTTTCTTTCAATTTTTAATAAATATTTTAATGGTAGCATATCTTCATTTATAAAGGAATCTAAAAATACTTATATATTCACTCATTTTTGCCATCTAGACTGTTGCCATTTGTTTCTCTAAATTACATCCCTACAAAAAACACATTAAAAGAGAAAGATGTCACCATATCAGCAACATTTCACCAGAAAATATACATTGTCTTACCAGAGGAGCACCACAAACTTAAAAACAGACAAAAAATCCTGAATTTGAAATGATCAGGGGCAGATTATATCCTCCCTAGTATTCCACAGACCTATCTCGTCCCCACTGACTTATACTTAGTTGTAAGTTACAACTTCATTCAGTTATGATAAGCTCCCAGCACCTGACCCGACTTCATTGACTTCATTTGCTTTCATTGACTTCATTTGGTTTTTGTTTTGTTTTGTTTTGTTTTTGAGTATAGCTGACACACAATGTTAGATTAGTTTCAGGTGTACAGCCCAGTGATTCAAATTCTCTATATGTTTTGCTCACCACCAGTCTAGCTACTGTCACCATATAACACTTACAATATCATTAGCTATATTCACTATGCTGTCCCTTTTATTCCCATGACTTATTCATTTCGTAACTGAAAGCCTGCATCTCCCACTCCCCTTCACCCATTTTACCCATCCTTGCACCTCCCCTTCTCTCTGGCAGTCATCAGTTTGTTCTCTGTATTTATGAGTCTCATTCTGCTTTTTGTTCGTTTGTTCATTTACTTCATTTTTATATTCCACAGATGAGTGAAATCCTATGATAACATATCATTCGTTTTTGAGATATTTAAAAGACCAGTGAGAAAGAGACACCTCAGCAGGAAAAATAAAAATTCTTAGTGGGAAAAATATCTAAACGATATAAAAGTGTTCCACTGGTGAGAAGAAAGTTGAATAGCACATTAGCGTGCTTCTGTTGAATACAAGAACTTGTTTGAGGGAGGTGTGGTTTTTTTTTTTATTTTTTGTCTGTTTGTTTTATACAGATGGTTTCCATGTATTCTAAGAATAGAAGAAATAAAAATTGGATACTTTTAAAAGTAAAGTAGACTTAGGCTGGAAGAAATGTTTGTGATGTGACAATACCGAAAGCAATTACTGAGAATCTTTGTAGCACCAGGAGTGGAGTTTAGCTTTGTCTTTTGAAAAAACAAAAAACAGTGTTTTTTAGATATTATGCTTGGGATCTGAGACAACACATAGCAGTATGTTAACTATTGTCAAAATCATATGGGCATAAAAAAAATGTCTTACCCCCCGAGTATTTTCTGCCTTAAAAATCATGTCTGTGACCCACTTAGTACTAAGAATATTCAAAAAATGGAGCATTATTTAAAACAGAAAAATGTATGCACTTTGGAAATCTTTCTCTGATACTGGAATAGTGTTGTAGCTGTCTTGATAACATCCAATCTACTGCACAGCCAATAACTTTCAAACTATAAAATATTTGTCCAATGCTTTAAGCTGTCCTCAAAATTTAAATAGACCATGTTAGTATATTTCTGTGAGTGATTGGAATGCCATATCTTTAAAAAAATATATCTTATGACTATGAAACTCCAAAGAGTATTTTAAATTCTCAGTTGTTGTTGAACTTCTGCAAATTACTTCCATGTTTGCCACTAGTTTCAGACCTTTTTAGCCTGAAAATGAAATACTAAGAATGAAGAAATAATAACTAATAGGTCCAATCTAAATAAAAGAATGGTAACTGGCCTTAAATTATATACATACAGATATATTTTTCTCATATCCAAGCCAATATGCACTAAATCTTAGATGTAGTTTTTAGTCTATGTGTCCCCATTATTATACCAGTAAATTGAGAAGGAAAATTCTAGTTAACCAGTGATTACATGAAGGAAACAAAGCATAGGAAATAATGGATGAATCAAACAGTAAGATTTCTAAAATGTTTAAATTTTATTTATCTATAATAATTTATTGAGGGATATACAAGCCATCAATTTAATAGAATAGAATGGAATGGAAAAATTCCCACTAGGGGCAACTGTATAGCAATCCAGGGACTAATTCCACTTCCCTAGAAGCATCGTAGAACCTTCACAGGGTCAACAATATACTTCTTTAGCAAATCCTCTTCTACAGTTCATAACACATTTTGTTTCTGATTATTGTGCCTCCTTCCCTTCTTGGTAAACAAGTAGTTGCTGGTTAGGTTTACAGATTCTGCCGTAAACTTTTCTGGGGGGATTGGGTATTTAGCAGCATCTTCAGAATAATCATAATAAAGGTTATCTCTGCTCTCATCTAAGGTAGTCCTGCATTGATAAATATGACTTGTGCTTCCAGATGTATTCATTTCAATGATTTTTGAAGCTTTGGCCTATCACCTTAATTCTAGTCTCACTTAGATATTATGCTTGGGATCTGAGATAACACATAGCAGTATGTTAACTATTGTCAAAATCATATGGGCATAAAAAAATTTCTTACTCCCCGAGTAAGAAATTTTATATTTCAAACATGTAGGACCCTATGAACATATATTAAATAACGCGTTAAACCAAACCAAAACTTGTTTTAGCATTTCTAATGAAACTGACATAAATTGATATACTACTTGATGTGACATTGTTTAGCTTACTGCTTTTTTCTTTTTATAACTTGCATTTCAATCAGTTGCTTAAAAGGTCATGTTTAATGTCACATTAGCACTTTCACAGAATGATTTATTTTTGTTTAGATTTAGTATGATAAGATAAAACTTTCTGGGTGTTCATTCCAAATGGAACTGTTCAAAAGTTCCATTTAAAATTTTAGTATAATTTCATTAAGGTGTCCAACTTTATAACATGAATAGTGCACAGTAATATTTATTCAATGAGTCTTTCATGGCTTTTTGGGTTTCATATGCAAATTAATAGAAAAATAGATATGAGTATACCTATAAATATCATAACTACAGTGAACTCTTGAACAACACAGGTTTGAACTATACATGTCAACTTATACACGATTTTTAAAAAATAACTACAGTATGGTACTGTAAATGTATTTTCTCCTTTTGATTTTCTTAATACTTTCTTTTCTACAGCTTACTGTAAGAATGAAATATATGATATAATATAATAATACAATAATAATACATATGAAACACAATATATGTGTTAATTGACTCTTCATGTTACCAATAAGTCTTCCAGTCAACAGTAGGCTATTAGTAGTTAAATTTTCGGAGAGTCAGAAGTTATACATGGATTTTTTATTGCACAGGGGGCCAGCATCCCTGGCTCCATCATTTTTTAAGGGCCAACTGTGTATAATAATTACAGACACAAAATGTTATTGATACACTTTTCTTTTAAACTAGCTTAAAATTAAGAAAATCTATTGAGTTAATGAATCTGTTGAATTTTTTTGAACATCTAAGTAACTTTCATTTTTTGATCCATTTTTTTCATCCCACTGGCCAATAGTTTCTTTAAGCATAGCAGAAGGCATTTTTTTTTTACTGACAACCTTATTGAGTCTTATTGAACATGACTATATACATAAAACCACTTCTTTTGTGTGTTGTGCCACTGAAAACAATAACCCAGGGCTTTAGTGAATCAGGCAAGCATATATTATGGCAGTAGTCCCTTCTACTTTTGAGAGTCTTGTGTCATTTCTTTTTTTATTATTGAGGAAACCCCAATCTGGCACTGGTGAGTGGCTTATCATTTAGTTAGAGTCCATATAAATCAAGGCCAGGAAAAAAATCACAAATTAACAAAGAGGACCTATATTTCTCATCTCCTTGGCCATTATAATTAGTTCAGAGTACCGAAGACCTAAGGACTAGTCACTGATGGTATCAGGAAGAATATGTCCTGATCTTTTAAGATAGGAGAAATCTCCTTTGGATATTCTTTCCTTCTTTATTGAAGATTAGTTGACCATAGAATTTAGGGTCCATTTCTGTGTTCTCTATTCTGTTCCCTTGATCTGTGTGTCTGTTTTTGTGCCAGTACCATACTGTCTTAATGATTACAGCTTCATAATAGAGTTTGAATCCAGAATTGTGATGCCACCAACTTTGCTTTTCTTTTTCAAAATTCCTTTGGCTATTTGAGGTCTTTTCTGATTCCAGACAAATTTTAGGATTATTTGTTCCAGCTCTATGAAAAAAAAGTTGATGGTATTTTTATAAGGATTACATTGAATGTATAGATTGCTCTAGGTAACACAGACATTTTAACAATATTTGGTCTTCCAATCCATAAGCATGGAATGTTTTTCCATTTCTTTGTGTCTTCCTCAATTTCTTTCATGAGTGTTTATATGTAGTTTTCTTAGTACAGATCCTTTACCTCTTTGTTTAGGTATATTCCTAGGTGTCTTATGGTTTTGGATGCAATTGAAAATGGGATTGACTCCTTAATTTCTCTTTCTTCTGTCTCATTTTTAGTGTATAGAAATGCAACTGTTCTGTGCATTGATTTTTATATCCTGCTACTTTGCTGAATTCCTGTATAAGTTCTAGCAATTTTGGTGTGGAGTCTTTTGGGTTTTCCACATAGAGTACCATGTCATCTACAAAGAGTGCTGATTCAGATGTCTTTTGTTTCTTTTTGTTGTCTGATTGCTGAGGCTACGACTTCTAGTACCATGTTGAACAACAGTGTTGATAATGGACATTCCTGCCATCTTCCTGACCTTATGGGAAAAGCTCTCAGTTTTTCCCTTTGAGGATGATATTCACTGTGAGTTTTTCATAGATGGCTTTTATGATATTGAGGTATGTATCCTCTATCCCTACACTATGAGGAGTTTTAAACAAGAAAGGATGCTATACTTTGTCAAATGTTTTTTCTGCATCTATTGAGAGGATAATATGGTTCTTGTCCTTTCTTTTATTTATGTAGTGTATCACATTGATTGATTTGATGTTGAACCACCATTGCAGCCCAGAATAAATCCCACTTGGTCGTGGTGAATAATCTTTTTTTTTTTTTTTTAAGATTTTTATTTATTTATTTGCCAGAGAGACAGCCAGCAAAAGAGGGAACACAAGCTGGGGGAGTGGGAGAGGAAGAAGCAGGCTCCTAGCGGAGGAGCCTGATGTGGGGCTCGATCCCAGAATGCTGGGATCAGGCCCTAAGCTAAAGGCAGACGCTTAATGACTGAGCCACCCAGGCGCCCCATGGTGAATAACCTTTTTAATGTACTTTTGGATCCTATTGGCTAGTATCTTGGTGAGAATTTTGGCATCCATGTTCATGAGGGATTTTGGTTTGTAATTCCTCTTTTTGGTGGGATGCTTGTCTGGTTTTGGGATCAAGGTAATGCTGGCCCCATAGAATGAGTTTGGAAGTTCTCCTTCTATTTCTATTTTTTGAAACAGCTTCAGAAGAATAGGTATTTGGGAGATTTTTAATTACCGCTTCAATTCCCTTGCTGGTTATAGGTCTGTTCAGGTTTTCTGTTTCTTCCTGGTTCAGTTATGGTAGTTTATACATCTCTCAGAATGCATCCACTTCTTCCAGATTGCCTAATTTGTTGTCATATAGTTGTTCATAATATGTTCTTATAATTGTTTGTGTGTTGGTTGTGATCTCTCCTCTTTCATTCATGATTTTATTATTTGGGTCCTTTCTCTTTTCTTTTTGCTAAGTCTGACCAGGGGTTATTAATCTTATTAATTCTTTCAAAGAACCAGCTCCTAGTTTCATTGATCTGTTCTGTTCCTTTGGTTTCTATTTCATTGATTTCTGCTCTAATCTTTAGTAATTTTCTTCTTCTGGGTTTAGGCTTTATTTGCTGTTCTTTCTCTATCTCCTTTAAGTGTAAGGTTAGGTTGCATATTTGAGACCTTTCTTATTTCTTGAGAAAGGCTTATATTTTTATACACTTCCCTATTAGGACCGACTTTGCTGCATCCCAAAGGTTTTGAACAGTTGTGTTTTCATTTTCATTTGTTTCCATGAATTTTTAAAATTCTTCTTTAATTTCCTGGTTGACACATTCATTCTTAAGTAGGATGTTCTTTAACCTCCATGAATTTGAGTTCTTTCCAAATTTCCTCTTATGATTGAGTTCCAGTTTCAAAGCATTGTGGTCTGAAAATATGCAGGGAAATGATCCCAATCTTTTGGTACCAGTTGAGACCTGATTTGTGATCCAGTATGTGATCTATTCTGGAGAATGTTCCATGTGCACTAGAGAAGAATGTGTATTCTGTTGCTTTAGAAGGGAATGCTCTGAATATATCTGTGAAGACCATCTGGTCCAGTGTGTCATTCAAAATTCTTATTTACTTGTTGATCTTCTGCTTAGATGATCTGTCCTTTGCACTGAGTGGGATGTTAAAGTCCCCTACTATTTTTGTATTATTATCCATGTGTTTCTTTAATTTTTTTATTAATTAGTTTATATAATTGGCTGCTCCCATGTTAGGGACATAAATATTTACAATTGTTAGATCTTTTTGTTGGATAGACCCTTTAATTATGATCTAGTGTCCTTCCTCATCTCTTATAAGACAGTCTCTTCAACAAATGATGTTGGGAAAATTGGACAGCCACATGCAGAAGAATGAAACTGGACCATTTCCTTATACCATCCACAAAAATAGACTCCAAATGGATGAAAGTCTTAAATATGAGACAGAAATCCATCAAAATCCTAGAGGAGAACACAGGCAGCAACCTCTGTGACTTCGGCCACAGCAAGTTCTTGCTAGACACGTCTCCAAAGGCAAGGGAACTTCATCAAGGCAAAAAGTTTTTGCACAGCAAAGGAGACAGCCCACAAAACCAAAAGATAACCAGCAGAACAGGAGAAGATATATGCAAATTTCTTATCAGATAAAAGGCTAGTATCCAAAATCTATAAATAACTTATCAAAATCAACACCCAAAAAACAAATAATCCAATCAAGAAATGGGAAGAAGAGATGAACATACATTTCTCCAAAGAAGACATTCAATGGCCAAAAGACACATGAAAAAATGTTCAGCATCACTTGGCATCAGGGAAATACAAATCAAAACCACGATGAGATACCACCTCACACCAATCAGAATGGCTAAAATTAACAAGTCAGGAAATGATAGATGTTTGCAAGGATGTGGAGAAAGGGGAACCTTCTTACACTGTTAGTGAGAAAGCAGGCTGGTGCAGCCACTCTGGAAAACAGTATGGAAGTTCCTCAAAAGTTGAAAATAGAGCTACCTTATGGCCCAGCAATTGCACTACTAGATATTTACCCCAAAGATACAAATGTAGTGATCCAAAGGGGCACATGCACTCCAGTGTTTATAGCAGCAATGTCCACACAAGCAAGCTATGGAAAGGGCCCAGATGTCCATCAACAGATGAATGGATAAAGAAGAGGTGGTATATACATACAATGGAATGTTAAACAGCCATCAAAAAAATGAAATCTTGCCATTTGCAATGATCTGGATGGAACTAGAGGGTATTATGCTAAGTGAATTAAGTTAATCAGAGAAAGCCAATTATCTTATGATCTCACTCACATGTGGAATTTAAGAAACAAAACAAGATCACATGGGAAGGGAGGGAAAAATAAAAGACAAAATCAGAGAGGGAGACAAACCATAAGAGACTCTTAATCATAGGAAACAAACTGATGGTTGCTAGAGGGGTATGGGGTGGGGAGATGCGGTAACTGGGTGTGGACATTAAGGAGGACACATGATGTAATGAGCACTGAGTATTATATAAGACTGATGAATGACTGAGCTCTACCTTTGAAACTAATAATACATTATATGTTAATTAATTTAAATAAAAAATCAAAGTAGAAGATTTTAAAAAATAACATAAAATCACATTAACAATATTTAAAAAAAAGATAGAAAAATTATTATTATTATTTTTTTTTTTTTTACTAACTGACATAGAAAATGGAAACACGTGGATCCCAAAGGTGCTAGTATACTTTTGATTTCTCAGGAAGGATAAACTTTAAGTTGAAGTAAATACAGTGGAAGACAGGAAACAGAAGGAATAAACTTTTCTTTTCATTGCATTTCTGTATTGTCCTAGGTGAATTTTTAATTATGAGTTTGAAAAACATCTGTTTATTTTTAGGCTGAGAATTCCTTGCTCATAACCTACCAGTACATAACTGATGAGGTCCCCATTATCATAATCAAAATAAAAGTACAATTAGGAAATTCTGGAGTTTTTTTCCCTACATTTTTTGTAAATCTTTCAAGTTCTTTATCCATGATGTATAATTAGTTGATGAAAGTGTATATATCTGTTTCCTGAATGAATAAATTATTAAATTAGTAGTGTTTATTGTTATTAATAGTAGTAATAATAAATTATTTGACGCCTAATAATAAATCATATCATATTGACATTTAATATTTTCACATGAATCTATAAAATATGAAGAATGTATGTGTGTTATTTTTTATATCCTCTATAATACTTGGAGGAGAATTATACATATTAATAGGAGAAGATGAAATATTATTGAATGCCTTAGTGGATGACTATCTATTACTACATTTTTTATGGCCAGAGATGAGAGCATATTAATTAGATTATACATGCTGCCTTATAATAAAAATGATGTAACTGTCAAACTAAATTATACTTTAATTTGTCATTTAATATAGAAGAAGACTGTGGTGAGATGGACAGTTATATACATATTTCATCACCCAGGAGATATTAATTCCTATAATTTTAAAGGTTAAAATCAATTTTAAAACATCAAGAATTTAAAGAAATTAAGCTGTATTTTAAAAATATTCCACACAGTTATAGTTTATTCTCTGTTATGAAATACAGCTTATTAGCATTCACAAATCACAAATTGACACCTATCTCTCTTTTTTCTGATTTTGGGCAACATATTATTATTATATAGTACTAGTATTCATTTCTGAAACCATATTTTCATACCAGTCTTTTTACCACATCTTCTCTGCCCATGTGCTTTTATTTTTATTCATCTTTTACCAATCAGTTTGCTTTGTTTATATTCCAAAGGAAGGCTCCTAGTTGAAAATCTATGTTACCTTTCAACTTAAATGACATAATGGCTGGGTATAAAAATCATGAATTATGTTCCATCATTTACTATGATTGAATATTGTCATGCTGAATTCTGAGGCTGTCTGATTTTTTTCCTGTTTGTGGTTTTTTTTTCTACATCCCTGGATAACTTGTTTGTGATACTTAACATTCAGCAAGATATGTCTGTGTCCCTATCATTAGGTTTCAGAGTTTCTTATTATAGTCTATGTCCATCAACTTATAAATCTTGCTCATTCACCTTATCTGAACCACTACCCTCAAACTTCTCTACACACACTTATCTAGTTCAGTTTTTTACTTGTCACAACTCTCCACGTCATTTTATAATGGCCTCTGAAAACTGTTATATACTTCTTAAATCCATAAATTTATCTCTCAAAGTTTTCTTATCTCCTTTTCCCAATTGAAACCTGGCTGTCCACATAGGATAATGTCTGTCTCAAAGCTCTATGTATGATTTGGTGCCCCCAGATCTTGGGCTTTTCTTGGTTTGGAAGAGAGCTAACTTACTCTTCATTGTAATTTTCATTTTTTCTTCTTTTATTTTTCAAAACTACAAATCTTGAAATTTATGTCATCAGATAATACCATTGTCTATACCTCTTTATTATTGCCAGTTATCATATTCCAAGTTACCCCTACCTTTTTTTTAATTGAAGACTTAAGCTTCACTTGGTCACTCTATCCTTCTATTCTTTTATTCATTTTATCCTTCTTATAGACTGTGTAAATCAACCAGAAACCCTAGATTTTTGATTTTTTGATATAAGATTTCAGCATCTTTTTAGCAACCAATCTTTATTACTTACTTCATCAGAATTCTCTCGTCCCTTAATTCCAGAATCCTCAGTTCAATCATTTATTCCTATTAGGAACTTCAGATTACTAACTTTATCATTTTTAACCAATTTATCATATCATGCATGTCCTGTTTTCTTTATTTACTAATTTTAGCTTCTGTGTCATAGAAAGCTATTCAACTCTTGCTCACATTCTTTTTTTTTTTTTTTTTTTTTTTTTTTTCCGCTCACATTCTTAATGTCATCATCTTTCCTTCTATCTGCCAAAAATCCAACCCTGGCTAACCTCGAAAATAAATATATTTAATGTTGAGCCTCTACAGGTGCAACTAGATATCACAAGAGAAAGATCACACAATGGTGTTGCCGTGTTTCATTTAAAATATTTGATCCAAAGTTCAAATGGATATATCCTACACCTTTTAGCTATATGGTTGCATTCCTAGGCAAACATGCTTTCTTGCTCTCCAGAGTAATCATTTCATAAGTCTTCTGTCCTCCAATCTCCAATATCCCCTTGCTAACCAACAATATCTTTGACTTATATTTGTTAAGAAATTTAAGAAATCAGGTAAAAACTACCTTTTTATTCTTCCACTAAATGTAACAACTATTTTCTAACTATGTGCTCTTCCTTCTTTCTGTAGAAAAAGTGCTCTGAGACCCAGTGCTAAGAACATTATGTCTGGCTATCAAGAAAAATTACAAGGCATACCAGAAGAGAAAAAGAAAATACAATTTGAAGAGATAGAGCAAGAATCAGAATCAGACTGGAAATTTAAAACAACTATGCTAAGGGCTCTTGAGGACAAAGTAGAAAATATGCAAGAACAGGTGGGCAATGTAAGCAAAGAGATAGAAATCCTAAGGGAGAAAAAAAAAAAAAAACCAACTATAGATAAAAAAAAACCCTACTGTAACAGAAATGAGGAATGCCTTTGATGGGATTATTAGTAGACTGGGTACAGTTGAGGAAGGAATGTCTGAACTTGATATATCAATAGAATCCTCAGTTGAAAAGCTAAGAGAACAAAGACCAAAAGAAACAAAATAGAATATCTGCAGCACAACTACAAAAGACATAACATGTGTGTTATGGGACTGCCAAAAGGAGAAGAATGAGAAAGGAACAGAGAAATATTTAAAATAATAATGAATGAGAATTTCCCTAGATTAAAAATATGGAGAAATGTTCAATGTTTATGAGTATGGATATAAAGACTCAATATAGTTAGGTGTCAGTCTTTCCGAACTTGATCTTTAGAGTCAGGGCAAACCCAATCAAAATCCCAGAAAGGTATTTTGCAGATATTGATGAACTGATTATAAAGTTTATATGGAATGGCAAAAGATCCACAATAGCCAAAACAATGTTGTAGGAGAAGAGCAAAGTTGGAGGAATAACACTACTCTACTTCAAGAATTACAGTAAAGTGACAGTAAGTCAAGACAGTGTGGTATTAGTAAAAATTAGAGAATTTGATTATTGGAACAGAATAGGGAGCCCAAAAATAGATTCACATAAATATAGTCAACTGATCTTTGACATAGGAGCAAAAGCAATACAATAGGGCAAAGATAGTCTTTTCAACAAATAGTGCTGAAACAACTAATATCCACATGCAAAATGAAAAAAAAAAAATAGGGGTGCCTGAGTGATTCAGTCAGTTAAGTGTCCAGACTCTTGATTTCAGCTCAGGTCATGATCTCAGGGTTGTGAAATTGAGCTCTGTGTGGAGCTCCACACTGGGCCTGGAGCCTGTTTAAAATTCTCTTTCTCCCTCTTCTTCTGTTCCTCCCCCCTCTAAAAATAAATAAAAACAAAAATAAAATGGATCTAGACACAAACCTTACACCTTTCACAAAAAGTCACTTGAAGTGGATCACAGACCTAAATGTAGAGTGTGAAATTACAAAACTCATAGGCACTATCGTTGGAGAAAACATAGATGATCATGTGTATAGTGATGAGTTTTTAGACACAACACTGAAGTCATAATATGTGAAGAAATAATTCATAAGCTAGACTTTATTAAAATTAAAAACTTCGGCTCTTCCAAAGATAATGTCAAGAGACTGAGAAGATAAGGTATGGACTCAGAGAAAATATTTGTAAAAGACTTATCTGATAAAGGAATGTTAGCCAACATATACAAAGAACTCTTAAAACTCAACAATAAGAAAACTAACAACCCAATTAAAAAATGGGCAAATACTTTAATAGGTCTCACCAGAGAAGACATACAAATGCCAGATAAGTATATGAAAAATGCTCTGTATCCTATGTCATCAGGGAAATGCAAGTTAAAACAATAGGATACATCATGCTTATTAGAACAGCCAAAATCCAGAACACTGACAAGACCAATGCTACTGATACATGGAGCAAAAGGAACTCTCATTTATTGCTGGTGGGAATGCAAAATGCTACAGCAACTTTGGAAGAGTTTAGTGGTTTCTTACAGCACTAGACATACTCTTACCATATGATCCAGCAGTTGCACTCCTTGGTGTTTACCCAAAGGATCTGAAAACTTATGTCCAAATAAAAACCTACACATGCATGTTTATTTATAATTGTCAAAATTTGGAAGCAGCCAAGATATCCTTTGGTAGGTGACTGGATGGAATACTATGTAGTGCTAAAAAGAAATGAACTATCAAACCGTGAAAACAAGTGGAGGATTCTTAGATACATATTACTAAGTGAAGCCAGTGTGAAAAGGCTATATACAGTATGATTTCAACTATATGAAATTCTAGAAAATGCAAAACTATGGAGATAATTAACAGATTAGTGGTTTCCTAGGGTAGGCAAAGGGAAAGTCAAATAGATGGAGCATAGAGGATTTTTAGGGAGGTAAAGATACTCTGTATTATCCTATTACAGTGGATTCATGTCATTCTCCATTTGTCCAAAACCAGAGAATATAGAACACCAAGAATGAACCATAAACAATTTACTTTGGGTGATTACATTGTGTCAGTGTAGGTTCATCAACTGTTACAAACGTGCCACTGGTGTGGAAGATGTTTGTTGATAATGGGAGAGACTATCTATGCATCTGTGGGATCCAGGATATATGGGAAATTTCTGTCATTTCCCCTCAATTTTACTATTAATTTTAAACTGCTCTAGAAAATCTCAATACAAAAATATCATAGCATATTTATTTCTGAGCTTGCTTGCAAACCCAGGTCTGTGTCACTTCAAAGGTAATTTTCTTTTTACAACAACATGAGATTTTCAGTTTAAGCAGTGTAATTTGCTCATATTTTTTAAAATGTGGAAGTGAAAGAAATTTTTTTCTCATCCATTTTTTTTTTTACTATTTCATCTATTTTTATCATTTCTTAGGTTCAACCTCCTGATCTATCTTTATCTACTTCTGACTTTTGAAGGTTAATACATTGTTACTTCTAGTCATTACCCCTAACATCTGTTTTCCTTTCCAATTTAGCTAACTTGTTTCCTCTATGCCTGAGGTTATAGTTATCTCCACCATCTTAACCCTTAAGATGAAAATTACAGTTTACTACAGAGACTTTGTCTCTGTAGTGTATATTGTATGAATATGTGTATATTCCTGTTCTAAATGGACATATCTCAAGTTTTTGTTTGTTTGTTTGTTTTATTCCTGGAGTACCTATTTATAAATTAAAGTGACATCTCTTTGAAGATAAGATGCCCACAGCTTAGATAATTCATAGGAAAATAATCAGCTAATGTAGGAATGGTTATTTTTAACATGATTACTACTTATTGCTCAAAATATAATTATTTTAAGTGTCATGGGTTGCCTCCTCCAGACTCATGAAAAATATAAAAATATTAGAAAAAATTTAACATATTACAGAAAACATATACTATAAATACTGGAGTCTGCTTCGAATGGATGTTACATTTCTATATTCATAACATTATCTAATACTAAGAATTTTTAAAAATGTAATAAAAGAATGTTTATTGATAATAAAGCACAAAAAGTAAGGCTGTTGTGGAAATGATAACATGCAGAAAGTGTTAATTGTTGAAATTTATTTTCCACAAATTCTTGAACCTCTTTTACAATAGCTATTTCTTATACAGATCTGTGACATTTCAAATTAAAGATAGTAGTCAAAATTTTCCACACTTTTAGATATATCCAGTACTTAAATAAATTTTTCAGATAACAGACTAATTTTTTTTTGTTTTTTCAACCAGATGGTTTGTGTCATGTAGATAAAAGCATAGAGATTAAATGCTTTATAAAACACATCAAATTCACTTAAATATTACACAGTTGTTATCAGATTTTGGCAACATTTTCTGTCTGAATATTTTGAAGCTGACAGTTTCTAAACAATGTCTACATCCTGTATTACATTTAAATTGGAGAACCAAGAAATTGAATTTTGATGCCAAACCACAACTTTGTATAAACATATACAAAAAAAGATTATTATAACATGAGCATAGTAAGGCATCAAGAAGTCTGATTATATTTAAATATGGACAGTTTTAAAAGAACTAAATGTTAAGACATTTCTGAAACACAACTCACTTCATAACATGTATATGTGGTATAAAAATATAACTTTAGAGTTAAATATATAACTTGTAAATTACCTCTTCATTTTTAACTGGGAATGAATGTTCTTAAGAGAAAGAATGTCACAGAGTACTGAGGAAAGTATTTTTCATAAGTAATTGATTAAGATTATGGTCTGGTCTTGAGACATACTAAATATACAATTTAACCGTAGTTATAAGATGACATTATTTGAAAATGCACCACTGATTTAATATCTAGATGTAGGGGTAACCATAATATTCCTTCATGAAAAAAAAAATTCCTTCGTGATAGTATCATTTTGTTCTAGAAATCCTACCTGCATAATGTTAATGCTCAATTTGACTAAATTGTATTTTACCTTTAAAACATTATTAATTTTATAACATATATATATATAATGTAATTATGTAATTACTTAATCTTGGTGTTGGGATTAATGAGGGAAGTAGCCTATGTCATAGGGCTATCTCATAAGATGCTTTCATTTTCTCTTAAAACTAAAAAAAAAAAAAAATTCATAGTGTTCACAATCAGCATTTGCAACTTATTATATTTTGACTAAAAATAATATTATAAATAAAAGATAACTATGGTGGTCAAAATGTCTTACCCCAGGAGAAAAAATTTTCTATTAAATATATATCTCAAAGAAAAATCAAGTAATTAAGCTAATAGTAGTTGGATGATCCACCCTTCTCTTGCTCCATTTCCCAGTTCTAGAATTCAATGAAACAATGAAAACTAAGATGTAAGTAAGATTGGGAAGGAGTGGAGACATAAAAGAGCTGAGCTTCTGCTATACGGTTTTCTTGCTGTGATTGCACAACATCCATTATTTTTTTTTTTGATATCACCCTGATACCCCAATTTATTCTTTCAGTTACTTTTTGGGCAAGAACTCTCAGAGGAGATCCTTTGTCTAAGAAGAGTTGTTAACATGGTGTCCTACCGAAACCCACATATATTCAATGAGAAGGAATGACTGAGCCCATGATAGCCTTCTATACTGGGGCAAAAACATAAAGTCAGCAAGATATGATGGGGAAATTTGTATTAATACTTAAAAGTTTATTTTCCTTTTATTTAATATATTGGTGGTACAATGCCTAGCTTAAAATGTGTGGAGAGTAACATCAGCAAAAAGGCAGACGAGGCATCTCCAAACACTCATTCTTCCATAGAACCATCAAAAAAGCAACCACAAGCTATTTGAACTCACACTCTAGGAGCTCTAGAAAACAAAGCTTTGTAGCAAATGAAGCAAAGTTCCAATCAAGGAAAATTTTCTTTAAAACAGTAGGAAATTTTGTGGTGTTTTACTTGCCCTTGTCCCCTTCCCGTTGCAGTGATAGTCTTATTCCTAAGTGGCAGCCACCTGGTTCCTGGTTTTCCTCTTCCACCATGAGGGCGTAGAACAGGCTTTACCACAGACTTTATTTGCAAATTATCATGTATGTCTCCTCTAACCTGTCTGGGGTGTATTTGAAGGATTTACTAGTCTGTCTTGCAGAACCAGAAACACAGATGGAAAAAGCAGCAGGCACTGTTACAAGGTACCCAAATGTCATCAACAGATGAATGTATTAACCAAATGTGGTATATACATACAATGAAATACTATTCAGCCTTAAAAAGGAATGAAATTCTAATATATATTACATCATGAATTTCCTTGAAAACGTTATGCTAAGTGAAATAAGCCAGACATGAAAGGATAAATATTGCATGCTATGCTTATATGAGGTGATCTAGAATGGGCAAATTCATACATACAGAAAGTCTAGAAGATGATACCAGGGGCTAGGGAGAGTTGATTCTTGGCTAAGAATTAAAAGAATTCAGTGCTTTATTGAAAATTACATTTTTTAAAAGAAGTAACTCTCAAAGGATCTACTGCTCACGTTTCAGCATGAAGAACTCTGTAGATCCCAGCAAAATGGTTAAAAATTATATTTAAAAAACTTCTAAAATCTTTGGAAATGTTTCTAGGGGCATACAATGAAATAAGGAAACACTTATTGAACGAAATCTACCTAAAATTTAGTAAGAATAGTAAGAGTCTGGGTATTTGAACCACAACCCAGTTCCTCCCTACATAGCACCACCCCAGCTCAATGAAAATTCTACTCCAGATGAGTGCAACTCACAGGCCTAGTGTTGCTCCAGCTATCAATCAACTGTTGTGTTTTTGGTTTTGTTTTTTTTAATTTTAATTCTTTCTAAGCTAACTCAACAAAAAGTCCACAGTGGTGCTCAATATAATCAGCCTATATACTTGTAATGTTTTGTTTATTCTCTTTATTCAACCATCTCCAGTTTATAATTTTCAAATCTTGTATGAAAGTGAAACATTATTTATTCTCCCTATGGTCTCCTATTTAAGTTTTCTGAATGTCTAAATAATAATTCATCAAGATAGGAGTCTTTGGGGCACCTGGGTGGCTCAGTCATTAAGCATCTGCCTTTGGCTCAGGGCATGATCCCGGAGGTCTGGGATTGAGCCCCACATCAGGCTCCCCGCAGGGGAGACTGTTTCTTCCTCTCCCACTCCCCCTGCTTGTGTTCCCTCTCTCGCTGGCTGTCTCTCTTTGTCAAATAAATACATAAAATCTTAAAAAAAAAAAAAAGATAGGAGTCTTTGCTTAACTTATAGTAGACACACCGGAATTATCATCTCCCCTTTTTTCTTCAATTTGATTTTCTTAAAGCATTGCTTTATTGTTCTCTGTTCAACAGTTTCATTTTCTGATTACTTTTCCTTAATACAAATCATTTGACAAGTTCATGTGCTTGACACTTCTTAAAGGCTCATGTCTTACTTTCATGTTTGCTTTTCTCTGTGGGACTTTCTTTTAAATTATGAATGTCCTTTTAAAATATGAGCTTACTGGAGAGCTTCATTAATAGCTACATGTTTCTTTAGACACATACAGTTCATTGCTACTGTGTATAATTTGTAGTAGTATCACTTGATAATTTATTTTAATTCTAAGTGCAGAGTTTGTACATTACTTCTGTGAAGTTTTCAGAAATTTTCCTTGTTGAATTTATAGTACTCAACAGACGATTCTCACCATCCTCCTTCGTGGCCAATGTTAGATATAGAAACAATGGTTATTTGCTTCTCACAGTACTCTCATTCCCTCCTTGTCTGTGCAGTCCAGGTCGCATATTGAAGGAGCCCCACTTAGGTTCATAGGATGTATTTGGCATCAAGCTACATAATAGGTACTTTCTTCCAAATTAAGTCAAAAATTTCTTAATCCATTCCTACTTTACTTCATCATTCTTTTTGCTTTGAGTCTCCTGGTTGTACACCCCCTCAATTGTTCTACTATTCCCATTATTTCATTATTTTGCCCATTCTTCAGTAATATTCAGTTTTCCTGACTATGATCAATATGTCTTATTTCAATTAGTAATAGTAATCATAACAAAAGTTATTGGACTTATATTATGTGTCAGATATTGTGAGAAAAGTTTCATATACACAATCCTTCTTTTAGCAACATGATTATTAAATGCGTTGGTTAATACACTCCAGGGGGTTTTGGGTTCTGAGAACCTTCCACCAGTAAAATGCCCTGCAGTTCTATCTCACTCAAAAATAAACATTTATGTCATCAAGGCCATGGCATCATCAATCAAGATGTTCTTGTCATTAAGAAACAGATCCAGAGAAGGAAGCAGCTGGCCTCATTACCTTTAATTCCCTACGAGACAAGATTAGCCTTTTGGAATTTATTTTCCACATACCTACCCCAAACTTTTACCAATTATTCTGAAATAGTCTCTTATTCATGGGACACAGTAAGGCAAATATAAGGGGGAAAAAATATGTTCTTTTTATTGTTTGCTTAAACTTAATTTGATAGTTGTTACATTTTAGTTGTTTTAGTCCTTCATATGAATCCAGTGAAGAAAGTTCAGGTGTAATATTGTAACAAATAGATTTTTCAGTTGGCCTTCCAGAATTTAAACAAACAAAAACATGCAATGAGGTAATTGATTCTTCTACTGGAATCCCTGCCTCTCCATATTAGATGTCAGTACAGAAATGAACATTTCACCCACTTCCACTTCTGTTCACAAATAAAGTTTTTATGTCTTTCTAGATGGTGATACACACATTGGTATGTTGCTGATATTTCTTCTGTCCCAAGGGTGAATGAACAGAAGTGATTTTGCACATAGTTGGTTAAATTTCACTTAAACACTATTAGGTATTTTACCTCTTTTAGAAGAATCAAAAAATATTTTTAAATTTTTTTATGAGCCCAGGTAATGTGAAATCATTTAGCTGGTCTTACATTTATTCTTATTAGAATTAGGTGATGATCATAACTCCCTAAGTTGTTTAGCTTTGGAAAGTTTACTTAACCACTCTAAGACTCAGTTTTCCTTGTCTTTAAAATGGGGATAGAAATGATAATTAAAAAAAATATATATGTAGGCTCCGTGCCCGGTCTGGAGCCCAACGTGGGGCTTGAACTCACAACTGTGAGACAGAGAGCTGAGCTTGAGATCAAGAGTCTGATGCTTAATGGACTGAGCCACTCAGGTTCCCCAATATAATTTTACTCTAAAGATAAAACTAGGTAAATGCAAACTATTTGACAAGTCTCGTGCTCTAGTATAAGGTAATTACATCTAGGTCATGATAATTGTTAATGATTGTCATTGCTCAAATCAACAAATCAATTATTTCCCAAAACATAACCCTTTATAATGATAAGTAAAAACATTAGAGAAGAAGCTCAAGATCATTTAAGTCCTTAGGTCCCTCTAGGAGGTTAGTTACCAAGTATTAGTGATGGATTTGTTACTAGAAATAGCTATACTTCCCAAACAGGGTACCCATACCTTCCTTAGTAAATATAGTAATTCCAATTCCCTTTGTTCTACAGAGAGTAAAACAGCATATTTCAAGGAAGTCCTAATATCTTTCTTTCTTTCTTTTCTTTTCTTTTTTTTTTTTAGTTCCCTATTGAGACCATAATAAATGTTTGAATTGCCCACCTAGAAAGATTTTCTTTGAGGAGAAAGTGCAGGGGTCATTTGAAAAATCACCTGATACTATGCTAGAAAGAGAATAGCTTTTCTCTTGGGGTTGGCTATCAATAGATGAAATAACTTTTTCTCTCTCCTTGCCTCATCCCCCACCCCCATCACTCATTCCTTTTATAATATTCGACAAAAGCATTGTTCAACTGCATCTTGTCTGACAGTGAAGGTACATAAAATGCCCATTTTGTTTAAATGAATGGCAGTAACCTTTTGCTACACTCACTACTACTGCACCATAGGAAACAGCATGAGCTCTGCATGTATCTCTTCTCTTTGAGCTCGTGTTTTACAGGTGATATAAATCACAATCCCCTTTAATCTGATAATCATTTAACGAGATCTCTGTGTTGTATTCCAGTAGGTTCTTTACCTGTTTGAGACACCTAATGTTTCTCATGTTGTATACTCATTAACACTGATAATCAACACATTTTCTTAAAGAAACAAAATGGCTGATAGCATAGTCTCAAATCCTGCAATGCTTTCCTATCTTTAGAAACAGTCTCAATGACTGTTAAATCTTTGAACTTAGGACATTCATTTACAAAATATTTATTAAGTTTTGTTGAGTATCAGTATCATGTTAGGTGTTGGGGATTGAGTAGTGAGCAAAAAAATGATCACCCACCCTTTCATTGATCTCTCGCTTTAGTTCTTCAGTTCCCTTAGAATATAAATAACAACAAACTTATATTTATATATGTACTTTTACTATATGTTTACTATTTTTGAAATAGAAAAAAAATAATGCATATAAGTCTTCCTAGAAAATTGATACCACTATTCCATTGCCAATGACATACACATTCCATATGTACAAAGTGGTCAGGAGCGATATTTAAATATAAAAACTGATAATATAGAAACAATACGTGAGAAGAGGTGGGCAAATTAACTAATTCATATCACTAAGGATCATACAGGAAATGGTCAAATTGGTGAAATCATACAATCCCTGGTTTAAGGTTTATTTTTGATTTATGAAAAAGGATACACTGAGACCAAAAAGTATTGTAATGCAAAGAGTTTATTTGGGACGGTCCCAGGAAATACATATGGGGATGTGGAAATGAAACTGGAAGGAGAAGACAGATAATAAAGGATTAACAGTCAAGCAAGTGACTTGTAGATAAAAGAAGCTTAATCTGATGAACCCCTCTCTGGCATCCAATGTGGAACGTCTGACTCAGAATCATCTCACCTGAGGGGCGAGGGAGCTGAGGGTATAAAGACCACCATTTGGTAGTGGTTGAGAGCTGTTTTTCAGAGGTGTGAGCTGCCCTGTACTTTTGGCTCACTGCATTGAGGGCTAGGACGCCTTCAGCATCCAGATGAACCTCTTCAGGTGAAGAAATGCATGGACTAGCAATTGGACGTCTGCCCACCGTGTGCTGAAGAGGTAAGGCTGAATTACTGAGTCATAATTCAGTAATCAGTGAAATAGAACAGTGGGAAGTAACAGCAACAAAAACCAAAAGGGCAACTTACATGAGTGATATATAAGTGGAGTACTTTCCTGCACATACTGGGGAGTTATAATTATTACCAGGCACCTGTAATCCCCCAGACTATATTAGATTCTCATTCTGTGAACTCCCATTGCACTTTATACTTCCTCAATTGTAATTTATCAACCTTTATTATTTTCACTCTAATGGTCTATGTCGTTTTGTAGAAAATAAGCTCTATGAGCACAGGGACAGTACACATCTTACTTAATGTCATATCCCAGTAATTAACAGAATGCCTACCTTATAATAGGTTCTCTGTAAATACCTGATGAATAATGGATCAGTGATACTAAATATATTTTGCAATGCTATTCTGAAAAAAAAAAGGAGGGTATGTTTTTAAAATCAAATATAATGAAATACAGCTTTTGGGACTTAAAATGGCTTTAAATAATATTCATGTTTAAAAACTCAACAGAAATAGCATTATTGCACTGTTTTTTTTTTTTTTCCTATGTAACTCCTACGTGGTGGGAATGATTATAGGGCTTTATAATTTCACTTAAATTATTTTCAGTTTAATCAGTTCACTGGTATTTTTAGAAAGTTACTAGTAGTTTAATAGGGTAAGTTTAGAATTTGATTTGTTTTGCAATCTGATATCATTTACTTTTGATCTAAATTTCCTTTCAAACTCATATAAGAATGTTTCTGAACTGGCAGGAAAAAAGTACTAAACATTAAATGTATTATGATATTCAGGTGATGTTACTTTGAAGAGAGCATAAACCCTCAGGAAAAATAAAGGAAATCAGCAGAGCTCTTAACTAGCACTTACCAAACCTTTCTAAAATAATGTTTAATAGGCCATACGATAGGTAACATACGATTCTTCTCTAAAATTTTTGAAACTGCTTTGATTTGGTAAACTATCTAAATAAATGCTGCCAGGTTTAGGGGAAAAAGTGTCCTCTGTGGGTGATCCTGTATACTGCATTGTTTTGGTGAGCTTTTTAGAGTTGTGAGAAGCAGTAAATTAGTTTAACTGTAGTAAGGAGTAGAAATTGGGAGGGGAGAAGAAAACTCAGGACTTTTAAGTTGATATATACATAAAACTTTCTCTGAAAGCTTTACAGATTTGCCTTCTTTGAGAAAGTGGAGGTTCTCAGATGTTTCATAACTAAATTGGCGGCTAAATTACTATTGAGAATAATAGTCAGCTTCCCACTGTGTACACTGACTTTACAAACCTGACGTTTTAGACGACATTTTTGTTTTTCCATAGTTACAGAGATTTTATCTGTGTTTCTTCAATGGAGAATTATGATCACTGAGTGTGGCCAACATGGGGCTCTCTCAAGACCCTGAGATCACGAACTGAGCCAAAACCAAGAGTTGGACCTTTAGTCACCTGTGCCACCGAGGCGCCCCAAACTCTTTACTTTTTAGATGAAAATCTACTTCATTAATTCAGAACTGAGAAATTGTACAATTTATGAAGTTTCCATAGCATCTCAAAACTTGTCAGTCTTATGAGATCATTGACTAAAATGTATCTTTGGCTAGACAGTGGATGAATGACAGGTTAAAATCCCTTTGGCTTCCTCATTGGAAATGTGATCGCTCACCTTTGTAGCTGCCGTAGATCATTGATTAGGGGGGATCAAACTCGTTGCTAATGCTGGAATACCAAAGTGGAGGGAGTAATCGAACTCTGCAAACCCACAAAGATTGTCAGAAGACCAATGACTTTTCCTGGACTATTAGGGATAGACTTACTTTCAATGAATTAAACTGATGAGTTTAGGGAAAAGTGTGATGTTGTTAAGTACATTTATGGTGGTTTTACTAAAGCCTCAATAAGAATCCACTCCTCTGTGTCAAAGCTGAAACATCTTAGCTTTTAAATGTCTAGGACGGCCAATTCATGGCCATCCTGAGTTATCCTAGATCAGTTATTTCAACAGCCACTCAATCAGCACTGACAATTACAGCTGAGTGAAGCCTATAATTATGTAGTAGTGTCATACATTACTGCAGCAGAAAGAAAATTACAATTTACACTTTGCTGTAGTAATAATATAATAATTAAATGGTTCTTATATGACATTTACAAATTTTCACTTTCACTTTTGGTAAGTGTTAAATAATTGCTAAATTTAAGACTAAGATCAGAATCAATATTACTCAGGTGCATACATTTGTAACCTATACATGAGCATATGCTTTTTATTTTTGTAAATATACTAATGGTTAATAATGTTTTAAGCAAAAATTACTTTATAAATATGCATTCTCATATATATATTACACAAACACATGTTATACAAATGCATATTTAGGATAAAGCGCGTCTCTATCTACGTTCAGTGGCTATGGTTTTTGTTTTGAATGTATGACTGTAATTTAAGGGTTGGTAGTGTTGATAACTCTCAATAAAAATTCTGAGTTTATTTTCCTAAAGTATAAAAAAGAGCTTTTTATATTTTCCTTGAATTTAGAATTCATTTTTTTACTTTAGAAACTAAGACTTTTCTTTACATTGTGTTATAATTTGTTCATTCTTTTCTGAAGTCATTAGAGATTCTTGCTGCAAATACCACTTTTTGCTTCATAATGAGAAATCTAAGATGGTGCATAATTCAACTGGCAAGGGACACATTCTTATTACATACTTGCATTTTTTCCCATGTGCTACTTTCTGCTTTATAAGATTCTTCTGAAGAAATCCTAATGGAAAATGGAAGAGAGATGTCAAATGGAATATCTTGATCTCATCTGCCTTTGGCAAACATTAAAAAAAAAAAAAAGGTCAAAGTATGTTCAGCTCCGACTTTAGCTTTATCCTTGAGTTCTTTCATTCCATGTGCTTTTAGCCTTTTACCTACCAAATGCTCCATCAGATCCACAGGTGACTCTTTATGATAATACATATGCTTAGTTCTGAGAAGAGCTTAAGTCAATGATGAAGTTACACACAAGACTATTATAATCCAGGCATTTAAACAAATTGTTAAATCATTTGAAGGAGGACCTAAATACAAGAAATAAAAACACTACTAGTCAGTTTTGAGATTATAGACTTTCATGAAGTAGTAAAATTTTATCAAATAGGAATTGATCAGGGGCACCCGGGTGGAACAGTCGGTTAAGTGTCTGACTCTTGGTTTCAGTTCAGGTGGTGATCTCAGGATCATGAGGTTGAGCCCCTGTTGGACTCCGTGCTCAGTGTGGAGTCTGCTTGAGACTCTCTCTCCCTCTCCTTCTGCCTCTCCCATTCGTGCTTTCTCTCTATATATAAAAAAATAAGAAAAGAAATAGGAATTTATCAGAATCATTACTGCAAAAAGCTTTGAATTCTTACACTATGTAACCTAGTGTATTGGGCACTTATTTGTCAGATGCTGTGCTAAGCATGGGAGGCGTAATGGTGAACAAGACTTTTCCTGGTAGAGTTTACAGTGTCTTTAATGTAGAAAAGCAAATAGTGAATATAATACAGTTTTAGACGTCATAAACTTCATTTATTATAAAAATAGTTATTGAACCACTATATGGATGGCTATATGCCAAGTTGAAGCAATCCTGTTTCCTCCCTGGGGTATTTCTAATGAGAGTTATTTCGGGGGAAATTCTTCTGGTTATGCAGCTTAAATATTTACCCCAGATCAATCAGTGGCCATGCTTCCCACATGGATGAATGAAAAAGTGTCCAGAGAGAAAATCCACAAGCTTGCTAGAGCATCTCAGATTCTTTTAACTCTCTTTTTGATTTGAAGCCTTTAAATATCCTTCACCATCAAGCTTATTAATATTTTGGGGGCATCAGTGTGACTAACGATTATGACTATGATTAGTCAATATGAATAATATGCTTGCATAGTTATTCTTAATAACAGTGTCAATATCATGTAATTAGGTGACTTTTCTCCACAAGTGCTAATATAGGCCTTAGATGGCAAAAATTTGTGTTAATCTTCTATTGGAATTTTGATAGGTGGGGTTGAGAGTGAATGAAAATAAGGAGATCCAAGGTATTAGCAAAAAAATGAGAAAGTATGGTAGATTACACATTAATGATTCCTCTGTAAGAATGTATATGCCCACTGGTGTCATACCTCCAACTGAATCATTAAGCTATTCAGAACGTCCACAGCCAGATTAACAAACTTCCTTCTCCCCCACACCCCTTAAGTGGGTTTTCTTTAATGTTTCCCCTGTCTCTTTACCCCCACAAAAACCTAGTTCTGCCCTGGGGATACAACTTCCCCTAAAGCCCTTTCACCTAAATGTATACCGTCTAAAAGAACGTAGGTGACTCCATCCATTACTTGTACCACCACACGTGAAGTATATGTGACTGTGACCAGAACCACAAATGGGTAACTTTGATGGAGTGCTTCATTTGTGCTAGGCACAATGAAGTCTGTTCTACATCCATTTCATGGATTATTTTACTTAATGCTAAAAGCAATCCTTGAGATAGGCTCTAGTTTTATTTGCATCTTATAAGTGATAAAAAGTAGGCCCTGTGTGATTATTTAACTCCATAACGTGACACAGCTAGAACAGCTTTTTGTTAACTATTGACTTCTGCATCAAGAATTCCTGTGAATAGGGACGCCTGGGTGGCACAGTCCTTAGGCGTCTGCCTTCGGCTCAGGGCGTGATCCCAGCGTTATGGGATCAAGCCCCACATCAGGCTCCTCTGCTAGGAGCCTGCTTCTTCCTCTCCGACTCCCCCTGCTTGTGTTCCCTCTCTCGCTGGCTGTCTCTCTCTGTCAAATAAATAAAAATAAAATCTTAAAAAAAAAAAAAAAGAATTCCCGTGAATATAGTTTAAAATGTTGATTTATGAGGATCCATTCCTAACCTGCTGTCTAGGACTTCCTGGGGTTGTGGGGCTTGTAAACTTAAATAAAGGATGTAAACTGAGACAAGTTCAAATTACCAGAAATTCAAACTGAGTTTATTTGGGAAGAAAGAAATTGCGATTTAAAAGCAAGCTACCAGTGAGTCCACCTGGGGTTCAGGGCGAGTATTTAAGGGCAAAAGGAGTTTAAGGAGGGGAAAGCCCAGTGAGAGTTCAAGCAGTAATTTCATTGGCTTGAGGGTGGGAAGAGATTCTTGGCAAATGTTCATTGGTCAGGTGATAAGAATCAATTTTCTGCAAATCAGGCATTTATGGGAAATTAGTCTCTCAGCTAAGTTCCATTCTTTTGAGGGAGCATGTGTGAGATTCTCCATTTCATATTCTTTTTCCTTTTTAGATAGAAATTCTTTCACAGACCCAAGGATATGAATTTTCAGGAAATTTTCTAGATGATACTCGTGTATCTTAATGCTTGACAACCAATGAACTTAGTAAATGAACAAAATAAGATATTAAAACATATACTCAAGAAATCTGAAATCAGGAATCCTTACCACTATTTTGTAATACAAAATAATACCTTCTAATGTGAGTGTCCTGGAGTTTGGGTGATTGGGTCTCAAGGAACGTAATTCAGGTGTTACATAACACTAGTCTTTTTATATGTGAAAGATAATTGAACTAGAAACATGCTATGACGTATGTAATTTTTAAAAAATATTACCTTCATAGTTACTATGAAATTCCTGGTCTATTAGATATATATTATTCAGAATAATGGCAAACTTTCTTAAGCATAATTATTAAAATTAAGTAAAATCTGAAATGTTATAAGTTAAATATAGTATTGATTCTATGCATAGGGATTATTTCTTATTGAAGTATTTATA
The DNA here is from genome assembly GCF_017311325.1 of Ursus maritimus. Lineage (NCBI taxonomy): Eukaryota > Metazoa > Chordata > Mammalia > Carnivora > Ursidae > Ursus > Ursus maritimus. The sequence goes on along the minus strand of NW_024426996.1, from coordinate 36,705,669 downwards.
TTGTGGTATACTTCCAACAGTGTCATCAAATGTCTCATTTGTTCCCACAATAGATGGATTTTGAGTGTTCACAAGGTTATTTTTAAAGTCAATGCCTAATGTTTGGATGTTGAACCAGTATTTTGCAATTGTATATTGTGCCATTTAGGTTATGAAAATTATACTTGAGTATATTTAATTTTGTCCCCAAATTCATTTTGTGAGCTTTCCATATAACATGAGCTTAAATATTTAAGCATAATATTTTCTTTTTCAAACCATGTTGATAAAAACGTTTTAAAAAGTTTTTTTTTGTTTGTTTTGTTTTGTCTTTCTGATTCGCTGTCATTTTGACAAGTATCAGCAATTATTTTGAGCTATGTGACACTGTAATTTCCTGGAGCTATTGCAGTGATCGGGGCAAGAGCAATACCCTATCTTAATTTGTTCCTTCCACACTCTTATAGGAAGAGTAACTGGAAAACCAATTTTCTTATAACTAGGTCTAAAATAATGTTTAAAAAAACCAGAGCAAGGGCTTCTGTAAATTATGAATGAACCCAACACATACAAAAACTTAGAGCTCTCTATTTTTTTTTTTTTTGATATTGTAGTTTGCTTTTTTGTTATTTCTCAACTCCTGTGTATATTTAGCAGATGGGAGTAGTAAACTGGTTAAGTGTAAGAATACTACCAAGATTAGCAAACTTAAAAAGGAAGCCTTTGATTATAAAGATGAGAGCATGATGATAGAGCATAATTTGTTATTTATGATTCACCCCATTTCTTTTTAGCCTCTTACCAGCATTGGTATGTGTTTCCCCCTTTGCCTTATGCTGAAACAAGAGAATTGAAACATCATATACCAACCATTCCTCATAGGCTTAAAGGATTTTATTCCTTATCCTCTAGTGAGTGCTGATGACAAACTATCAGAAGCTCTAGGGAAATTATCCCAGGTGTTGGCTCTGGCAAGGGAAAGGAACATTGTTCCTAAATAGTGGATTGATTCTGAGTGAATGCCTTGTATTAGATGATCCCCAGTCTCAGCAAGATTTTCAAAAGAGATTATTGACTTGCTGCCCCAATGTCTCAGGCCAACAACCTGTAAATCATATGACAGAGACCAAGGGAAGTTTATCTTTTTGGACAGAAAGAAAAAGAATTCAGATTCCCCTTTAAAGAAGATTGAAACTCCAATTATTGATTTTCGAGAAAGACAAAATTAATAGAGGTTTCTTGCCTCCTCTCCAGGCAAATCTCAACGTCAACTAGCTGAAATTTTTCCTACCTTTAAAATCTAAAATGTAGCACAGAATCCGTTAGATTTCACCCTAAAAGGTTAAATCCAGATTTTTAAAATTAATTTTATTTTTCTCATTAATGTGGTTTTTTAAAGGAAAAATAATTTTTTTACTTATAAACATGTCCAGGGATATTCTGCTAGTATTTTCCTGAAATCCAGATCAGTTTTATTAAAGTTTATTTTTGCCGTGCTCAATTCTGTAGTTGTTTTCTGAGGTATTATTAGGCATTTGTAACTGAAGGGGGTGTTTACATATTATGCTATGTTACCAGGTAATTTGATAACCTAATCGCTACTTTTGAATTGTTTGTGGTAGCCAAATGCAATTATAAATATGACAAATATTCATCTGCCTCATGGCTACCTTTGGTCTTAACTTGAGAGTATTCCCCCAAATCTCTGACTATTGTGCACTTTGATCCCCATTTTCCACCTTTTATGCCCAAATATCAATAACGTGGGAGTTACTAACAAGTCTCCTGCTGTGTCCCAGAGTGCAAAGAGGTCAGTTATGAAACAAAACAAAATATCACTGTAAATCCTTTTGCCATTTGTGCATATGAAAAGGAAATGGAAATCCGGAAGTGGAATCTGTAGTTAGGTTGCATGTACCCATGAGGCATGTGACTTTTCTGTGCCAACTCAATGTGCATGCCCCATCTTCCTGATATCCAGAGATCTTACTACAAAATGTTTCTATTTCTTCTTTTTCCTCCTTCTCTTCTTAAATTTTCTAATCCTTTACCTTAGCTCTCGAGATATGGTTTATATGTATATTTTGAATTGATACCATTTAATATCATCTGAGATACATAAAAAGTTGAAAATTGATTTAATTTATAAAATTTTTATGTTAGCCACATTAAACATGTATTGTTGAGTGGTCTTTTACTTGCTCATTTTGGCAAATTATAAACAAAACCAAGCAGCTTTTACCTAAGCTTTATTATTTTATTTACTTCTATTACTTTTCTCTCTCCTAGAAGAAGCAAAAAAGTGGTAATAAAACATTACTAATAAACACAACAGTTAAATGCATGATCTACCAGACTCATAATGCCTAATGCATTCCATTTTAGAACATGCTTACCAAAAAGTCTTATTCATTTTTTATATTGTTTTACAGAATCCAAAGTATTATATGATCACAAAGCAGATAACACTGCTTAATATGCACATACATACACACTTCATATTCAAATATTTAGTTCAATTGTACAAAATTCTATTACTGGAATTCCCCAAACAATGTTAAACAGAATTAATTGCTAACATTAAAAAATAGTTGACTTTTACATAACATTTAGATTCTTCTTGTCTCAAAACATTAGAAAATCTAAACATTCTAGGCTCATATTTGCATGGCATTAGTGTCCTTATGCTGAATGTTAACCATTGTCTTTGGTTCACTATCACTTTCTGATGAAGCACCTTTGTTTATTATCTTCCTGATCTGTAAGCATTTCCATCTTAGACCCAGGTTAATTTATCCTCCCATCTACTTCAGAATTCCTTCCTAGAGTATCCAAGAAAAATTTCAGTGAAAATAATTCAGTTCCTCATAATGTCATTTCTTTCATTGTTTATTTTAGAGGTATGTCTTTCTTTAAACCGATGCCCTGTCTGTATAAGAAAAAACTTAGGTGTACAATAGCTAGCATCAAACACGTGGAAGAGTATCACATGAAATAAGGATGAATTGTATCCTGTGGAATTCCGGAAATGAGAAGACAGACTTATGGGAACAAAAATATTTTCAAAATACAGGAGGGCATTTATTTTGGTATGTTTTAGTTAGGTTTTACTATATAACAAATCACCCCAAAATTTAGTGGCTTCAAACATTTTATTTAGCTCACTGTTCCATGGGGGGTGGCTGTTCATAGCTCATTTGATCTGAGGGAACTCTGAAGATCTTTGTTGGGATCATTCATGCGGCTTCAGTCACTTATCTTTGGGTAGTAGGCTGTTGGCCATGGTAACAAGGGTGACTTTGTTACTTTTCTCTGTCTTCAGCAGGCATTCTGGTTGCAGAGTTCCAAGAAAAGGAACATGGGCTGCAGGGTCTCTTGAGGCCTGAAAATGGATTCTACCCCTTAATAGCTGGAAATTATTATGCTTACTTTTGCAATCCACCAAGTGGCCACGAATAGTTCCTTATTTACCAGAAGTGGTTCTCAACAGCAAATGCAACACCTGGGATATTTTTCTCAGATAAATTCGCCTATGCATGTATGGTTAGCAACTTCTACTTTCCTTAGAGGCAAAAAATGCTTTCCATTTTCATAACTGTCTCCTGGAATATCAACTAATTCTCCAATTATTACTTTCTCTTTTAAGAATTCTATCAAGTTTACTATTTCTGATAATGTAAATATGGAGATAATATAAATATATAGGATCTCTTTTTCTTCTTTTTTTTCCTTTTCTTTTTTCATTGTCTTTGCCTCCAGCTCCTGTCTCTATCATTCCCTTCAAGGATTGAGACTCTGCCTCTGACATTCCTTCCACTACTCAAACCTAGCTTCTACCTAACAAAATGATATGCATTCTTCATGGTCTACTTCCAATTGCTGTCATGAACTCTTTAGCAAACTTTGCTACTCCTGTTTACCCATCTAATTCATTTCTACTTCACCATTGCTGACCATGTTTAATGTGGTTATAACTTGTTTGTGCATATGATTTATTTCCCACATTAGATAATTCTCTGGTTCAACTTTACTCCTCCACAACAGTGAGTGTATATGATAATTAAGTATAGTATTAATTCAATGAGTGAATGATAGAATTAATTGAGTTAAGATCCCACATCAGCCTACTTATTTTTCCCTGTATCCTATGATATACTTTCTTTGAAGACAAAAGCATATTTTATTTATTGAGGTGTAAGAGAACCTACACAGCATGTGGTCTGCTTTCTAGTAGATGCTCAGTGTATATCTGTGTAATCACTGAAGTACTCCAATCTCTCAATTGTCATCTTACGAAATATAGCAAGCCGAATACCCCATTATTGATATGTTTTTACTAGCACGAGATTGTGTGGGATGAGTACTCATATATTGAGAAATCTATTCTTGTTGATTAGGATAAGCATTCATTAGAATTTTGGCTGCCACATACATTGTTAATTTATATTCAAAATATAAACATCTAAATCAAATGGGGGGTGGGATATTGGAAGGGGTGAAGGGGCTGAGGGTATATAGAAATAGCTGTTAAGAAAGATGGTCCCGTCCTTTCCCAAACCATTACTATTTTTAAATTGAAAAAAAAAAATTGAAAGTGGGATTCTACAGATATTCCAATTTTACTTTAGTTTTTATTTCATCCTATTAAGAATTTGTGATTGACTTTTTTCACAACTGTTTCAGTTCATGTTGTAATTAGATTTAGAAACATACTTTCTACTTATTAATTCAAGAGAAATAGAACAAGACATGTTCTATGACAGTTACTAGGCAAGATAAGCCAGGCTGACATAGATGTACGAATACTATTTGAATGCCATAATTCACTATATCCTGTTTGCTTAACTAATGAAACTAAAAATTATCACTCTTTNGTGTTATAATCACACACACATACACACACACACACACACACACACACAATCAGGCAAGCCAAACATCTGTCAATCTTTTTGAAAATTCCAAATTTGTATCTTTGTATGCTAATATGTTTACAAACTGATCAATTATATTAATTACTGTAGAAACAGGTTAGGCATCTCATATACATATACCTATCCCCAAATATTTTCAGTACCATTATTTTAATATGAGAATACTTTCTCCTTTAACACACACTCACTCACTCACTCACACATAGTTTGTCACAAGACGGCCAAGAAGAAAGCATATAGGAAAAAAAAAAGTCACAGTATCAATAATAAACGTAATCTCTCAGATAATCATGCACATCTTATAAAATTTGTGTAGATGAATATTGTCTGAAAGGAAGGGTAGGTTTCTTTCATATAAATGACCATTTTAGATACTACATGCAACTTAGTATCACTAATGTGTAAAGCAGTATGAATTCCTTCATCTGGAATTAAATCAGTAAATGTTTATCAAAAGGGAACACAGAAATGTAGATGAGAAACTACTTTTTAAATGAAATGTATTTCATAATACATCTCAGCCTTAAGGGAAGTTTATGCTTTTTAAATGTTCATTTGTTACTGCATGGAAATGAAACAGTATAAAGTAGTTATACAGATATATCTGCATCTTAAACAATCTTACATTTTTATTTCTCTTTGCACAACAATGAAACACTTTTAACAATATTATCTAAACTGCTGAATTAAAGAAAATTCCAAATATTGCTTTTCTACTTTATATGCCTCATTACTATGTTCACATGCTGTTTTTGCTCACATGAAATTCTGCAAATGGAGGACAGAAGAGAAAGGACGTTTACCATGTCTGTACAACTAAATTAATTTAAAGATTTCTAGAGTCTTTTCTAACAAAACATCATTGGGGTCATCCATTAGAAGTGTCAAAACACATCATTGAGGGGCGCCTGGGTAGCGCAGTCGTTAAAGCGTCTGCCTTCGGCTCAGGGCGTGATCCCGGCGTTCCGGGATCGAGTCCCACATCGGGCTCCTCTGCTGGGAGCCTGCTTCTTCCTCTCTCACTCGCTTGCTGTGTTCCCTCTCTCGCTGGCTGTCTCTCTGTCACATAAATAAATAAAATCTTTAAAAAAAAAAAAAAAACATCATTGATTTTTCTTTTAGGAAGTGATTTGTGCGCAAAAAAATGGATATAGACTGTACTTTTAAAAGAGAGGTTTCTAAGAAGTTCTCTTATGTTCCATATTAATCTGAATTTGCAAAATGAGGAAGGGAGAAAAACCAAAAAACATATTCTAGGACCACGATTTGTACTTTTTAACATAAATGCCAAGAAACCTTTGCTTGAAAACTGGCTTTCAATTTCTGGAATTAACATTTGTCTTAACATTGTGATGTCTGACTAAACTGCCTTTATATGGTCAGCAAAAGTGTTGTTTTGGGTAGAATAGAATCACCTCTTTTCTTGGAGAAAATGCTATTTCAAAACAAGCACATGATTTGTGAACAGGTTCAACGTGGAATAGATTTTATATGCTATAGATGTCTTCCAGTGTTTACGTCAGTGCTTCACTAGTTGTACTAATCTAGGTTTCATTGTTATTCTTTTTCTGTTCTACCAGAACTTTGTTTACCTTTTTGTTTACTATCTATAAATCATGTTTGGATTTTTTTTTATTTGCACTAATATGGCTGTCATTCTTTCTTTTTTTTCCTTTGTGTTTCCTTGTTCAATACAGGCACATGATCTCTTTTTAATATATATTTGGATACACAGGATGATAAATAGCATTTAATGGTATTCATAGAATACAGAAAACATGAGATTTCTGAATAACAAATGTATTATTGCCTATGTTTACTAAGTAAACATTTGAAAGGGAAACCCATGGTAAATGTACTGAAGAATGAAACATATATGCACACTGAAGAAATAATTCAACTGAGATTTGAACGTAAGTGCAGAGAAAAGGAATAAAGAAAACAACACACGCTTTTTTGAAAAAAGCGTTCTAGGTGGAGTAAGAAACAGACTTATAGATGTAAACAAAAAACGTTCATGTTAGGTTAAGTAATTCTTTCATTCTCATTTGTTAAATTTTTATTTCTACTGACTCTAGTGATCTTGCAGTTTGTTTTTTGATGTTCAAATGTATGTATTTTTCCTAAGTATCCTTTATAATTGAATACAAACTTTAGTGACCATGGTCAGATAATGTGTTCTGAATATTAGCAGTTTCTTGAAAAATGTTTCATTTTATGATGTGGTTGATTTTCCTAAATGTTTAATAAATGCTTTGGGGAAAGAAATGTTGATTCCGCATTTGCTAGGTATTCTTTGTGTCTGTTAGGTCAGGCTTATGTATAGCCATTTACGTCTATCTTTGAGTTTGGTCTGTTTATTTCATCTGCTTACCCTATCAACTCTCAAGAGTAGTTTTAAAATCTCACAGTAATGGTTTATTAATTTTTTTTGTTAGCCAATTACTGTTTATGTATTTTGAGACTGTATTTTACAAGAATTAAACATTATATTTTTAAACATGATGAATATACTTTGTACAATTAGATGTTGAGATAATTTTCTTTGAGAATACAGAGGATATCATTCTGTTCAACTCTGGACTATATTGTTACTTTTTTTGTAGCTTTTTTTTTTCCTTAGTGTGACTCTATGGTGTTCTTTTTGGTCTTGTACACTTCTTCAAGATACTTTTAGGTGTGAAGCTTCTTAAAATGATTCTTGTGTTAGAATTCTTGGATCTCAAGATTGGGGTCCTGAAAAATCATCAATCTTTATTTCTTGATTATTGACACTTTGTTCTTATTTCTCCTCTCCTTCAAGATCTCTAGTTCTAGTAACTGATATTCTTACTCCATCTTTCACATAGTTTATTTATCTTGTTTGCCTTCTTTTTGCCTCTCTCTAGTTTGCATTCTGGATGGTGAAGACAGCAACATCCACTGAATATCTGAAACTAGATAGCTGAATTTATTTCTTAAAGTTAGAGAAAGCTATGCTAAATAAGCAAAATCTCATTGAGGAGAGCAAAGCACTGAGGTTTTGGAAAGCATCTGGGAAAGATTATGTTGGTTACATAAATGGAAGTAGGTTGGCATCAGCTTAGAAGCTTGTTCACTGGATGGAGTCCTCTGTAGACCTGCTGACCCTTAAACTATGAGGCTGTCATTGATTGACTAAATTTCAGAAGCCTGATCACTGAAACAAATGGACATTGAGTGATTTGAGAGGTTTAAAATCAATTCTGGAACTTGCCTGATAGCATGACTATAAACAATCTTTTCCTAGAAGTATGAGGACATTAAAACAATCATGATACTTACCACCTGTGGTTTACTAATCTGCCCTCAGTTCTATCTAATCAGCTGGTTGATCTATACATCGAGTATATTATTACAATGATATTTTTATAAACATAAGTTTGCTTCTTCACACTTACGTTTCACCTGCTTATCTTTATCATTTTAATTTTATCCTTTACACATACTATATGCAAGTATTTATTCTATGTGAAAGAATGCCATTATCTGAATCTTTCACAAGTCTGTTTACTCTGATTTTTTTTTTACTCTAGGCTTGTTTTTCTTTGGAATTTCATCTGAGTTAATACTTTGAAGCATATTTTGAAGTAAAATTACATAACTTCTGAAAGCCTGAAGATGACTCAGACTCAAATCACTTTAACTTCCTTATCTGAGATTTATTCTTTAGTTACACAAAAAAATATGGATTAAGAATGCAAGTGTGACAGTGAAAAGTTGGGTTATAAATTCTCAGACTTTTTCTGTGCCTTAACATAATTCCAGATTTTAGATAGTTGACGAGTTTATTTGTTGTGGGATTTATTTCTTAGACCTCCGTGGATAGCTATGTAAACTTTTGAACTCTCACGATTAATTACGTGCGAATCCTCTAACACTGCCCAGCATTAGTAGACCTCTATTTTATATAATGCTTCCCTTGTTTAATGCGGCTGCCCAGAGTAGAGCAGGAACTTGCAGTAAGGATGGTTTTGGTATTTTCTACCAGCCAGAAATCAGTTTCACTTATTTTAGATTCTTGGCAGATTCTTCACATTTGTTACAGTCTAACAATGGGTGTAATTGTGTCCATACCTGTTTTTGTATTTAAAGACTTATTTATTTGAGAGAGAGAGAGAGAGTGGGAGCAAGCACCAGTGGGGGGAGGGGCAGAGGCAGAGGGTCTCAATCCCAGGACCCCAAGAGCATAACCTTGAGCTAAAACCAAAAGTTGGCTACCTAACCATCTGAGTCACCCAAGTGCCCCACCTGTTCCTATATTTATATCAACCTCCTTCTGTAAAGACATACCCTACATGAAGCTAGATATAAACATATACATATATACATAAGTATATATTTCCTATTTTTTAAATATATAAATACTTGTATTTAACATTTCATCTTCATTTTCAGCTGATCTATCTCTTTATCTTTTAATATTTATTAATACTATAGCACCTAATGCTTAGTGACTGCCTACTATGTTCTTGCTTGAGGCTAAGCCTTTAAACATATTATCTCATTCAATATCATTATCCCAATTTTTTCTTTGTCATTCATTCATTATCTCAATTCAATTTCAATTTCAATTCAAAGCAAATCTTTGAAGAAGGTACTATCATAAGCTCTATTTTTATATGAAGGAACTTAAGTTTTAGGATGTTGAAAACCCTGAAAGATCCCATATTATGTAATTTTCAGAGTTGAAAGTTAAACTCAGTATATCACTGACTAAAATTCTAACACTTAAGCATAATATGTTTTGATTTTTAATGATATGCTATTTTAATAATTAGGTCAATAAAACACTTCTATACATCTGACATAAGAAACAAGGACCACGTATCCTGTTGACAGAATTTGTTTCAGAGTATGACTTAGGATGAGTTTCTCTGTACCACAGTTGTCCAAACTGTAAATGAGGAAGTAAATATGTATACATTCTTTCATAGGAAAATTGGGGATTTATTTGTTAATTGGCTTTGAGATCCTAGGATTAAAGGTTTAAGTACTATCTTTATTAAGGATAAAAACTAATTAAATGTTTAATCTCAAATAATCTTAGGATTAAGAAATGTCTCTTAAATTTATGTAAGGGTTAATTGAGATAAACTTCTCCTATACAGTCACACACCCCTTTTCTCTTGCCTTCCCCTTCTATGATTTTCCTTCTAGTTCTGTCACTGGTCAATGGTAGAATCCTTTTCTTATTCTTTTGGTGGAATAACAAAGTTTCCAATATTTGGATCAAAAATAACAGCAGTTTACTTTCAATGGGGACAATTTGCCTATGTCCTAAGGATTCCCAGCAAGACTCAGAAATCCTAGTCTATCGAGTGGTCAAATTCTGGAGGAGAAAAGCATTTGTATACCCATGTTTAAAATAATTTCCTGCATGTGTTCATAAATTATCATTGGTGTAGGGAAATCAAAACCATTTATAATAGTTCCAGAGATTCTCTGGTCTCTTTTTACACTGCTGTTTATTGCATGTGAGTTTGGCTGGTGACATAGATTTGGGACTAGCCTTGGTCTACATTAAGAAATTAAAATTTTCTACATACTAAGCTTTTCCCTTTCCTCAAATCAACTGACCACGGAAAAGCACCCATTTTCTACACAGAAACTATTTCACTTAAAGTATTACACAGTTGCAGAAACCTAAAATTATACCTTTTATAACATCCTTTTTAGTAAATAATTAATAAAGAAGTTACAAAAAGGGAATATTCACTCTGAACATGTATATCCATACTTACCCCCAGCTTCACTGTAGCAAAGGAGCTATAAGCAATCAATTTTGTTTTATGCTTCTGATAAAAATGGACTTCCAAAATCAAAACATGCAAATATTTATGCAAGACTAACTATGACAAGGTATCAGGAGTCAATAATATTGTAGATAGAAGAAAAAAATCATGACTCTTGCTTCCAGTGTTCTTATCTAACGGGAAAGTGTAAAATAAACTTATACAAAGATTTCTTTTTTTTTTTTAAGACCATGATAACACAGTTGGAGTCGTGGAGCTTGGAGAACAGAAGCATCTCACTCTGTGATGTTCTGTGAATACTATCTATAGAAAAAAGGAATCTGAGCTTGAGATTTTAAGAATGAGTAGAATTTTTGGATACTACTCTTGCAGTCCTGAATTAAAGGCTGCCTCTTAGAAATTAGTTTCTCCAGTGGATTCCTAGAATTTCAGTCTTGTGTCCTATATTGTAGGCCACTTTGGCTCTGATAGGTATTCTTCTTCCTGTGGTGTGCCCTTAATATGTATGTTTTCTGAATGCTTGGTTCTCACCATTTTTTTCATTTTTCATTTGCAGGCTTTCTCTGAATGAGCTGGGGTGTTTATGTCCTATTCCTGGAAGCCACTGCCCTTGGGGAATTTTCATTTATACTCAGAACACAAATGTATGGGTCTAATTGGCTATTGGATCTATCATCTGCTTATTTCAGAGACCTCAAATTCAACATTTTTAAAGAAACAAAAACCTTAAACGTATTTATAGAAGTGAAATATGTCTTTTTTCCTTATTTTATCATTGGCATTATTATTGCCCACTTTCTTTTTCTTGTAAGAAAGTGGAGATCTGCTCTGTCTTCATCATCCTGCCTCCATTCTCCCTATCACTAAATTTTATGATTATATACCCTTTATATTTCTAAATGCATGCTGTCTTCTTCATTCCCACACCTACAGACATATCTTAGGACCTTAGCATTTCTACCCATATTGTTGCAGTTCATTGTTTTTGTCTCTTTTGTTGGAGTCTCTTTTCCAACCCAAAATCTAACTTCCATCAGTGCTTTTGCTGATGGGGTGTTTCTAATGAAAAGGTTTGTTTATACTGTTCTCCTCCTGTGTAAAATTCTTCAATCACTCCATGGGCTTTTCATGATTCATCTTGCACTGCCCATAGTTCACCCCATAATTTTTACATTATGGTATCACTGTAGTTCCTTTATAACATCTATCTGCACTATTGCACTGTCTGTGCCCTTCCTTGTGGTTTTTAACCTCTGCTTTATATATATTCCAAAGACCCCTGGCTTTTGAAAAATTGTTATTCTGTATTTTTCAGATTAAGCTTGCATCCCCCAGAGTTCTTCTCAACCTTTTTGGTTAGTCTTCAGTTTCTAATTGAATCTTAGATATGATGGGATTATATAATTTATCTGTTTATGTGTCTTTCACTACCATCCTAGGGCACTGAGAAGATTCCCTTTTCCATGCCAAACATGTAGCAAATGTGGCTAACATAATCTAAGTATTATCTATTTACCTAATTTTGGAAATGTAGATGAATACATTATTGAATTTATTCAACTGATGATACAGCAAGTGATCATAATAAATAGTATATAGATTATAGGACCATACAGATAAATGTTACAGGTAAAAGAGAAACTTGGGTTGGGGCTAAGATAATCCCCAAATAATAGAGAACCTGAATCAATTGCTGAAGGTGTTCTGAAGATGCTTCAGACATTATGTGAAGTTACCAGGAATAATAAGATAAAATCATTTTCTGGAAGTCATACCTACTAGTTTAGTGGTGGCTAGAATGGGGAAGCGGTCTAATATGGGAAGCCAGAGAAGTGCCTAGATGAGAGTTTGCTCCTCCCATCCGTATTTAACATGACCATTTTGCAGCCAGATGTTGAATAGTACAGCGAGACTGATCGTGGCAAGCTATGATCACATAGCCACAGAAATAGATGAAATTGAGGAAAGTGCCCTTGGAACTATACTGGGAAGACTAATGGTATGTATGTTGTTGCTGGTTGTGGGGCCAGACAGAGGAAGCAATGTTTAAATTACAACAGATTTTTTTAATTGGGCTAAGAAATGTTGAAGATTACTTCAAGTTAGATCTCTCTCTCTCTTTCTCACACATACACATGCACGCATGCACATGCACGTGTCTCCTTTCTGTGTGTTTCAATTAGAAAGACTTTATTAGGCAGTGGATGTTAGAAAAAAAAATAGGTACATTCCTTCACCCATACACTTTCTGTCAAGTTGGAAGAAATGGTCGATAATACATTAGCAACATTTGTATAGTTTTGATTCCAAATGATGACTAAAGATAAAAAATACACCATATTAGGAGAAATAATGAAAGATATCTAATTAATGAAAATCAAGGCGATCTCTCTAAGAAAGTAACATTCCTGCTAAAATCTAAGGATAAATTTCCAGATGAAAGAGCATGTTTGGGCGGATTCCTGGCATGAGATGTGGTAGAAGTGTAGGTAGAGGTCACTTACCCGTGGCCTGAGATACTAAGCCATGCCACAGCTATACAACTTTTCCCTCGCAGGCTTTTTTTCCTCCAAACTTCAAATTAATAAAGGTTATCTTCCAAATTCTTTTATTTAGAAATTCTTTGACTAAATATCCTACACAAAAGTTAAGCGTACAAACCACTGGGACTCTGGCCAACATAGTAGTAGATGGAGAAAAGGTCCGGGATAACAGAGGAAAGTAAATAAGTATGAACTATTGTCCCATAATGGATGAGACCACTGTAGCCCACAAAAACCGTAGGGAGAAGTGGGAAGGGTATCTTGTGTCTCATAGTCTTCTTAAGCCTTATCCCCTAATCAGATACTTAGAGATATGCATGTGTAAATACCCTCACGTGTTTTTAATCTTCATGTCTTTAAAATGAATTTATTGGAGCTGTAGTTCTCTCTTGAAGCCTAAGCATGAAACCTAAAGATTGTCCTTCAACCATTTTTTTCTAAGTCTAGGATAGCTCCTCTTCAATTGGGATAGTGTCTAGGCATTGCCCACATTTCCAAAACATTAAAATTCAAAACTCTTTCAGGATCTCTAGTCTAATTCTTTGCAGAAGATGCAAACCTCAAAGTAACATATCTCCAAGAGTGCTGAAAATAGTCCGGTAAAGCCAGAGAGATTCTGCATTTCTATAGTGAATAAAATTTTCTGGGAGTATAAAAAATAAAAATATAATGAAAAGTCAAGATACACTGTGATAAAAACACTAAAGTCCTACAAGTTGTTTCTTACCATACATTGCAGGATAAAATCGTGTTTTCTGTTGGGCCAAATTGAAGACTTTCCTTAAGTGTGGAGAATTTTTCAGATTTGATTTTGTATACCTTGATTGAGCTCCTAATTCATAACCATTTTTTCGTCTAATCACATATAAATTTTATTTTTTCTTCTTTCTCAATTACCAGGCCCTTGATTAATAGCTGCATTTATTATGTAGCTGGAATTTACCTAGTGCATTAAATAGGATGATAATTGGACCACTAATTAAGAGAAAGTTTGTTAATAAACAATGAAATTTTTACTGCTAATTGCCAGAAACATGACCATCAAAAATTGCTCATGCCTCTTTGTTGATGAATTTCTCTGCATGAAATTATAACTATTTACAGTCAAATGCTGAACATCTCAAACTAATAGTGCTGTTTATTAAAGAAAGTCATTTAATGAGTAGATGTTAACTGTGTCCCTGACACAAAAGACTTCACAAGAAAGAATTATTCTTCTGTTTTTAACCACTGAAGTAACTTTCATCCAAGTAATTAACATGACCCTATCCAAATTAAGTTGGCTACTTGAGTTTTTATTTTGCTAAGTAAAATTTGTACATGACTTAATATGTAAAACCTCATACATGTATTGTCTTATAACTAAATTTAGTATGGTTCTGTTTTTCTCATTTATCATGGTATGTTCAATAAAGTGGCTTTTGAATGGATATGCAAAAGCATTTTAAATACGGCATACCAAATCAGAAGTAGTCATTATTTATAGCACTATGGAAATGAATATTATAATTCTAAAAGTTTTGTATTTGTTTTAAAGTGTAGTAGAACTATGGGACACCTGGGTGGCTCAGTTGGTTAAGCATCAGACTGTAGCTCAGGTCTGATCTCAGAGACTCCATAATCAGTGCGGAGTCTGCTTGTCCCTCCCCCTCTGCCCCTCACCCCCAGCCCCTGCTCATGAATGCTCTCTCTCTCAAATGAATAAATACAATCTTAAAAATATGTAGAAGTACAAACACACATATACATAAATATGGTTTCCTTAAGTAAGCTGCAACATGGTATCCTTAAGATAAACATCATGTTACAGTAAAAGTGTGTAAGCCCAGCCTCGATGTATGTACTCTTGATTACATTTAAGTGTTCACCCCATATGGATACCTATTTTTAGAAGTTATTGTAATAAGGTTTAAAGGTATTAGTGAAATATAATAAACTATATGCTATGAGTTAAATACTATTTTCCCTCTAAATATACTAATATTTTCGGGTACATAGCAAAACATTGGAGTCTTAATACTTCTCACCAAGGGGTTGTTTCATTCAGCAATTCAAAAGCCAAAATGTTCTCCCAAGACCCATATTTGAATTTTTTTTTTTAAGATTTTATTTATTTATTTTGACAGAGACAGCCAGCGAGAGAGGGAACACAGCAGGGGGAGTGGGAAAGGAAGAAGCAGGCACCCAGCGGAGTAGCCCGATGTGGGACTCGATCCTGGAACGCCAGGATCACGCCCTGAGCCGAAGGCAGCCGCCTAACGACTGCGCTACCCAGGCGCCCCCATATTTGAATTTTTATTTATTATGCTATTTCTGTTACGGCTGACTCTTGCAAGGGAACCACATTGCCCCATATTCCTTGTCCATCTGAGTTGGTAGGGTCATTTTCTTAACTAGTTTTTATAATAATTATAGAAACTCTTATGATTTCTTAAAGTTCAGGCTTTACATATAAGATTATTTGTATATCAAAATCTACAGCTGCATTTTTTTCTGGTGTCAGGCTCTGATTCTAGGAAGTTCACCTCTCTTCAACAAAGTTCTTTCAGTGTCTGCTACATGAAGGCTTGATTCCATTGTCTTCTTTGGGGTGATATCTGTGCTGTGGTGTTAATGGAAATATTTTCATCAAAAAACAGCTGTAAGATTTGATATCTAGACTATAGAATAGATTTCTCAACAGGCAAAAAGGACTTCTGGTTTTACACTATTCAATATTCTTGAAGATTTCAGCTTGAGATTTTTCTGCTTATGATTGTAGGTAGAGATGAACTGAAAAAATAGAGCATCTACATCTTTACTAAGTTACACCAGACTTTTCAGAGTACTAGCTGATATTCTGCTATGTTTTCTCCTCCCAATTCCAGTTAAACATATTGAGTGGGAGTTTTCTCTTTTGCCTTCTCCCCAACAGAATTAATTGTCCCTATAAATATAACTCAGTGACTGTTCTCTAAGATTTAAGACCACAACATTCCAGAGCTTTGAACTTCTAGGAGAGTTAATGACGTCTTCTCTGGAATATATAAGCATAAAAATATGGCTTTCTATACCTAGACCATAATAGAATAGAAATAATCATGATTTCTAGACTATTCTAGAAGATGCCAAGTTGATTTTCTTGACGACTTATTAACACTTCTTGTATCAGACTTTCCATGTGACAAGATACTGCTTCTATCAGAGCTTCAACCTACTGAAAAGTATTACTGATCCCATTAAGCATCATCACCACTGATATATAGAAGTCCTTAGCTCATCAGTCAAGGCACTTCCGGCTGCGCAATCTTAGTGAATATTACGTAACATGATTTTTACAGAATTTGCATAGGAGCATGTTTGTGTCCAATGGTATAAACCAAGTACTACCTGATGTAACATCAAAAAAGAGTTTAATAAGATAGAGTCAAGATTTCTAGGGATGAAATAATTAAAACATGAATAGACTGGAATAGTAAGAGAAGTCAGGAGAAAGAGATTGACTAAAAAGTTAGGACAAAGTTCAGGGACTGAAGTTCAAAATGACAATGAGTTGATGTTTCCAAGGCAGAGAGATGCATAGAGATAAAAGATTTTGTAGTCAGAGGGGACCATTCACAAGCTAATGTTTTTCAGCATGTCAATTCCTAATAGTGACTAGATACATGCTATAAATCTGTGAGTGGCCAAATGGAAATAGATAAAGCTATTCCATTTACATTGTCAAGTAACTATGAGGTGAGGATGTTGTAATGATCCTCAGAGAAAATATAGATGCTAATAAGAGAGCTGTGGTTCAAATTTAATGTGCTAAATGTGAATAATGACAATGAAACTGTAAGTGCTAAGTTGATGGAATGAAGCAGAAGTGAGAAATAAGAGCTCCATGAAATCTAATTTTGACTGCTCATGTGAATGCCCAGTTTTGTTGATCTGAGGTCACATCTCAAACATCACTCCAGTTGTACATAATCAAATATGAAAAGTTTAGTACTCATGTATCTTAATTATCTCTCCTTTTGCAAAAAGCAAATTACAACAGCTTTTAATCTCTCCACATGTATTCTTTTTGAAAGAAATTGCTGTAGTTGTGGCCATTCTCTGGCGAAATACTGATATAGATTAATCTTTAGGTTCTCATCTAAAAAAGTGACCAAAGTGACTATATTCCCTGAAATTCAGGAGATAACAAAGTATGTGTATTTATATATGTGTGTGTGTGTGTGTGTATATATATATATATATATATATATATATATAATATGTGTATATATACACACACACATATATATGTGTATATATACACACACATATATATATATATGTATATACACACACACATATATAAGGTAAGGGAGGCAGTGTTAGATTATGATGCTGATCCAGACCTGTGAAAGGAGACAGAGAAGGAAGAAGGAATGGTAGGCAGAGCCTCAGAACGCAGGCATCTCAAAGGAAGTCCTGGCCAGACCGATGAGAAGCCACTGCGCAAGGATCATTGCTGGAGGAAGTCCATGTTGAGTGGGATTGCCCTGAGTGTATAACTACTGTGTTTAGTCATTGCCTGGGATCCGCCTGCTGGATACTGCAGGTGAGACAACTGGAGACTGTGACACAGTTGTGATTTTTTGTTTTTTTGTTTGTTTGTTTTGTTTTGTTTTAAAGATTTTATTTATTTAAGAGAAAGAGAGAGAGTACAAAGGGAGAGTGAAGGAGAGAAGCAGACTCCCTGCTGAGTAGGGACCCCCCCCCCAATGTGGGGCTTTATCCCAGGACCCAGAGATCATGATCTGAGCCACCCAGGCACCCCATAGTTGTACTTCTCACAGCAAGTTGCATCCTGAATGGAATGATCTAAGTGAGACCCTACACTGGGTTCACAATAAATATATTGTATTTATTGGTTTTCCCCATATTTTGATAACTGTATTTAAATAGATTTTTTCCTTTATAGTTCCTGTGTATTGCTCTCTTGTACATTTAAAAGAATTATTTTGAGATTTCCATAATCTCATAGGCTTTTCCTGAAAACTGACAAAGGGTCAGTTGGGGGGGAGAAAAGTTAAGAACCCTTGATCTAAGAAAGACATAAATGGGTAGAATATCAAGCCAAATTTCATACTGTGAGAGCAATTTTCCCTAAATATTTACTTATGTGTCAACCTGCTAAATAACTCGTTAGGCTGAATTGAATAATCTGCCTGAATTGTTTGGCTTGAAGAACTTCCATGGAATTCTCAGTTACTTCTGCTTGTGTGATCTAGATGTCTTGTAAGAATACTTCCTGTGAGGGGCGCCTGGGTGGCTCAGTCGTTAAGCATCTGCCTTTGGCTCAGAGCGTGATCCTGGAGTTCTGGGATCCAGCCCCAGGCCAGGCTCCTTCGCTGGGAGCGCGCTTCTTCCTCTCCCACTCCGCCTGCTTGTGTTCCCTCTCTCACTGGCTGTCTCTCTCTCTGTCAAATAAATAAATAAAATCTTAAAAAAAATATATTGAAGAATGTCATATTAAAAAAAAAGGAATACTTCCTGTGAGATTTCAGGAAAATCTGTATTAGGCTCCAGAGAAAAATTTAAATATGGGCATTTAAAAAAAAAATCTTTCTTGCCACTCTTTCCACTCTGCACTTAGCAGAGAGAAAGAATGCTAAAGGAAAAAAATCCATGATTTTCAAAACCTAAGGACAAAAAAATTCTTTTTGAATTTAATCAGTTTATTGAGGAAATTATATATATAAACTTCTTTGCCTGTTTTCTGAAGTCTCAATTAACTTAGCATTTAACTCAATGCATTCTTCACTGAAGAGAGTAAGATTTTAGACTCTTAACAGAGGAAAACTAGAAAATCTCAAACTGGGACAACAAATTTACTTTCTGAGGCTAGCAGAAAATAAAAATCTTGTTGGAGTCAGCCAAGGTCTTTTCTTATCTAAAGTCTTTACCCTTTTTCTGCTGTATTTGTCCATTTCAATCCCAATATTTTTGTTTATATTGCAAATAATTCCCCAGCACCAGAGAATGATGCTTATTTGGAAAGCCCCATCTCTGTTCCTTGTCTCTGTAAATTGTTTATTAGCATAGATTATGACATATAATATATAATAAGTCACTTTGTATAAATCCATTTTTCAAATTCTTCCTGTGATGGTTAGTTTTATCTGTCAACTTGTCTGGGCCACAGGGTACCCAGATATTTGGTTACACGTTATTTGAGTGTGTCTGTGAGGATGTTTCTGGATGAGATTAACATCTAAATTGGTAGACTGAATAAAGCTGATTGCCCTCCCCAATGTGGATGGGCCTCATCCAATCTGTTAAAGACCCAAATGGAGCAAAATGTGGAGGAAGGCAGAATTTGCTCTTTCTTACTGTTTCTTTTTTATGATTTAATTAATTTATTTATTTGACAGAGAACATGCATTATTGGGGGAGGTGGCAGGCAGAGGGAGAAGCAGGCTCCCCACTGAGCAGAGAGCCCGATGTGGGTCTAGACCCCAGAACCCCCAGGATCATGACTTGAGCTGAAGGCAGATGCTTAACTGACTGAGCCAGCCAGGCATCCCATCTTACTAACTTCAAGCTAGGACATTAGTCTTCCACCTTTGGACTCCAACTAGAACTTAGGCCATCAGTTCCCCTGCTTCTCACATTTTCACATGTACACTAGAACTATACCATTGCCTCTTCTAGATGTCTGCTTGCTGACAGCAGACCTGAGGACTTCTCTACTTCCAGAATCATGTGAGCCAATTTCTATAATAAATCTCTCCCTCTCTCATATTCATATGGTTGTAGATGAATATATATACTCTATTTTTCTGTCTATTGATAGAAACTGTCTATTTGGAGAAAGAGATCCTATTGATTTTGCTAGCCTAGAGACCTCTAATACACTTTCTGTCAGTGAGTTACACCATTTGGTGTAAAGTTTTCCTTTTGGACTTAGTAAACAGTTCATTAGATGATAGATTTGATAAAAAGCTAGGAGGGCATAATGGTATCAAAAATGAGGGGGAAAATGTCAGATTTCCAATCAACTATAATTCACACTCTTTGGCCTGAGGAGTTAAAAGGGCTTAAAAGAACTCAAACCTTGATCTTTGTTTAAAACAGATCACTGTTTCCAGATTTACTGACCCAATTTTCCATAGATTCCAGCAACATCTATTTTGTCACTGTGAAAGAAAAAGGGCTCCAGTGCTGAGAAGTTTTGTGCTAAGGAAGTGATGAATGGAATACTCAAAGGCTAGCCCTGTCACCAGCAAAAGAGATTTCTGTACAAACTGTGATATTTGGGATTTGGGTTTTCTTAGGGGGAAATTTGTTGGTGAGTAGAAATTCTCATTTTCAATATCTATTTCTCAGCTGGGTTTTCAGGGAGAATGTACAAAATCCTTTCATGGAAGTTGAGGAGTAATTTGACATACTATGAAGTTAAAAACTGAACTAAAAAAACCACAAAGATGAAAACATAAACTGAAAATTTGGGTTATAGGAGTATCTTTGGTGTTTTTCTTTTCTTAGGATATTTAAAGACATATAGGAAGGAAGGCTATTAAATAAGATTGTGCAAATGATGCTTGGGAATGCCCAGGCAGTGATATTCATTAGAATAAATACCTAGACCCTTGACTTTACATCACATAGCTCTGGAGGGCAGGTGCTGTTGGTCTACATCATAACCTTGAAATGGAGTTGATGATAATCTGTTTCAGTTTGGAAGTGTCTCAGTGTAAGCTTTTCTGGGGAGATCTCTGGGGAAGAAGAATATTGCATAGTGGTATAATTCTTTCATTATCTACTTATTCATTTATTAATTTATTCATTAGTGTTTTAGTCTCTGGAGATATGGAGAACAAAGTATCTTGACATTGTAGAACTTCCATAATTCAGAGACAGACTAAAAGTTATTAGTCCTACAAAGAAACAAAATAGAGTATAGATAAGTGCTATGAAGAAAATGTATGGGTAATGAAATAATAAGTTAGGTTGAAAATTTCTAGTTTGGGTGGTCAAGGTTAGTTTAAAAGGTACAATTTTAATAGAAACGTGAAGGATAAAAAGTGGCCAACCATTTTTTAAAAATGGAGCAAATTATTTTAGGTAAATAGCATGGGTTATCATCAAGAAGGGGCAGAATCTTGGCCTGTTTTGAGAAACAGAAAAGAGGGCTGTATTGCT
Source organism: Ursus maritimus (assembly GCF_017311325.1). Lineage (NCBI taxonomy): Eukaryota > Metazoa > Chordata > Mammalia > Carnivora > Ursidae > Ursus > Ursus maritimus. The sequence goes on along the minus strand of NW_024426996.1, from coordinate 36,684,282 downwards.
AGAGTACACCGAGAAAGGGGGAAGAATAGTTAAGTGAAAATGTTGGAGAGATTTGCAGACATCAAAACATTCAGCATTGTACAAGACTAAATATTTTGGATGTTTCTCTAAAAACAATTGACAGAATCAAGGAAATTAGGACCCATTATGATATTTAACACTGACGAGTTCAATATACATTTATTGAATAAATAAATTTGTTTATGAATAAATGAATTGACATAATAATAGTGGATTGAAATAGAACATTGAGCTTCCCCAGAAGCAATGTCCTAGCTATATGGTGATCATATTATTTGGTCAATATGCCCCAAACATTTTCTATATATCCTACATTGAAATTCCACATTAACTTAAAAATACACAGGGAAAGAAGAAAAATAGTAAGCTGGCCAGGAAGTACTTCCAGTAAATTTTATTGTTCTGCTGCATTGCTATCAAAAGCAATTTCAAATGAACAAGTAAGAACAGCTTTTAACTTTTGAAGCGGTAAGAGGAATAGCCTCCATGTTTGTGCCCAACCTGATGTCCATTTTCATCTCCTATCATAATCTGGTAGTGTTTAGATAGATACAAGAAAGACATGTGTATATAGAGATCCCAAGAATAAGTTGGAAGAAACACAAGAGAATCAGTAGAATTTGGGGAAATAAAAGCAGAATCAAGATGTGAGCTGAGGGGATGCCTGGGTGGCTCAGTCAGTTAAGCATCTGCTGTCCGCTCAGGTCATGATCCCAGGGTCTTGGGATCAAGTTCCACATCAGGCTCCTTGCTCAGCAGGGAGCCTACTTCTCCCTCTGCTTGCTTCTCCCACTGCTTGTGCTCTCTCTCGCTATCTCTGACAAATAAATAAATAAAATCTTAAAAAAAAATGTGAGCTAAGTATAGAATTCTCTTGACAGAAGCTCAGAGTTTTATTCATTCTCCCTATAAGAACTAATAGATCATTTAAATCAGAATTTCACTTCTTATATCTTAACATTAACTGTATACCAAAATGAGTATTTTTCCTCATACCATAATGTGAATTTTCTAGTCTAAACCATTTATTCTTATACATTTTACAAATTATAGATTCCAAACCATTCATTTTCTCATCATTTTACCTGTCCATTAAACAAATATTTGTAGAGTGCTAATATATGCCAGATAGTGTTAGGACATCTGGTAAACTAGTGGGCAGTTGTAGATGCTTCCTCTGCCATTAACGGACTTTTTAGTCTAAGGGCTTATGCATTATAAGGCGCAATTCCAATATAATGTGATCAATACTATGATGGAATGGATATGGAATTACGCCTTCATAGGAAAGTGTTTTATTCCAAATGTGTACAATCAGATTTTCTTTTTAGTAGAATTGAAATCTAAGCTAAATCCTAAAAGTTGAGTAGGATTAACTAACTGAAGATAAAGGGGAAATATTGACAAAAATAACTTGCAGAAAACTGTTCTATAAACAAGTAACTTCAGAAATCTGGGAAACCAGCATCTCATAAGAATGGATAATTGTGTCTGGAAGAAAAATTGTACATAGTATGTGGTATGTAATGGTGGTAGAGTGAGTTATGTGAGCAGAGGTACAGGATAATACAAGAGAAAAGAAGCTTGGATAATAGGAAGAGTCTTGATTTCCCAGGGCTTGTAAGCTTTATTAACATAATTGTCCTTTGCCCAAGTGCTTTGTAAAGCCACAGAAAAGTTTTAATCAGAAGTATCACATAATCAAATATAATTTTAAAAAGATTATTCTCACTTCAATGTGGGGAATTTATTGAAAAATAATAAAATAAGCACAAAGAGTATAGATGTTTGGATTCGACAATTTTTTTTTTGACTCTTCCAGTTGAAAGTATCCTATCAACAGAGGACACATTTGAATAAATCCGGCAGCACCCTGTAAAAAATATTTTTTGAACAGAGTATATTTCTGGTAAAGCTCCTTTTTATGTATATGCAATACAAAAAGTTCATTTTATATTACTAAATTCTATTCAAGGCTGGATAATACAAACACTTAAATAAAATGAAGGGCAATTTGAATATTCAGAAAGCACCTTTTCGTGCTGAATTTGAAGTTTACCATATGTAATTGTTGTACGTAGATATTCTGTTTCCAAAATGGAGGTTTCTTTTGAATTCTTTTCAACAAGTGAAACTATTCTCCTATACTATTCAGAAAGGAATTCACATTATAACAGCATTTACCAAGAAGCAGCAGAAAAATTCAAAATAATACATAGGGGGAAAAAAGAGAAGAAAATAGCATACACTATAATCACTGTCAGGAGCCAAGAAATGACTCAATGCATATTTGTAATGATGTGTGCAAATGAAGAAGAAGTTTTATAAAGAAAGCTCAAGACCTCAAAATTGTATAAAATGGAAAGAATTATTCTCTTGTTTTGTTACCCAGATAGCAGGCTCTAGGATGCTTCTCTATTTATGCACATATGAGATGGACTGAAAAGAACCAATGACTTTCCATCATGACATTACCTTTATCTGGTTCCTATATCTACTATTAAAAAAAAAAAACAACAAACAACTCATCGCACAATGCTCTTTCTTAGGAACTCATGTAATTTTGGTTTCAAAGTACCATTACATAAATAGCAATAACATTTAGAAAGCAACTTTTCATTATATGTGATAGTTCTTTATAGTAGTTGTATGTTTGACCCAGTATTTCTGTTTCTAGGAATTTTTCCTAAAAGAAAGTAAACAGAATGTCTTATGTGCAGTGGTGTCTGTTACACAATTATAACTAAAAGATAAAGGGGAGTTAAATCAGTGTTCCAAAGTAAGGACTCATTTAATATAGTACTATGCATCTATATGATGGACAATAAGGTAATTTTGAAAGGTAAAGATTTAAAATAATTTTAATGAAATCAAATAAAGTGTTAAGTGAAAAAACAATATAAAAGTTGTGTTTGATGATCTTACTTTATAAACGTATATGCTATTCGAAAAATCCAATACATATCTAAACATATGCATTTGTATATAATGGTATCACACACACACAGTAAATTTGGATCCTAATCTAAACATTGTAATGCGTTTTGAGTCCTACAGATAAAGCCAAAGCTGTTCTCAGACTGCTTTGCTAGTGTTTCCATACTATATTTTAGGACATAATACCTAGAAAGTTATTATAGGCTGTTCATGCTTTACTCTTGTATCGGTATTATTGTGGAATAGTGTAGATATCCTCACCCTACCTTCCATGCCTACATATGTCAAATTAAAACTTTATATCACTCTACTCTATATTCTTTCATTTCTTTTCCATGCATGCCTCTCTTCTTCATTATGAATATTTTCTTCAGTTGTCTCAAACAAGTTCTCTTTTCTATATCACTATTATACTCTCCCAGTAAAATATTTTTATTGAGGTATATCATACTAGTTTTCAGTGTACAACCTAATGATTCAGTATTTGCATACAGTGCAAAACAGTCACTACAATAAGTCCCATTAAGATCCATCACCATACACAGTTACAGTTTCTTTTCTTGTGATAAGAACTTTCAAGATCTACTCTCTTAGCAACTTTCAAATATATGCACTACAGTATTAACTATAGTCACCCTGCTGTACGTTTTATTCTTAAAGTAAACTCTGTTATGGCTTAGAATTGTAGAGACAGATCCAGAAGTTCCATCTATCAAAAGAATATAAAACAAAACTATAAGAAAGAAGAATCATTATATTATTATTAGTGATCTGAATATGGATAACATTTGGACCTGAACTATTCTGATATTCTTAATAAAAAGGTTATCTAATGCCATGTTTATGTTGCCCTTCTCGACCTCTGAGTTACATTGAACTAATATACATGGAAACATTGAGAAGAGAAGGAAATTTTTGTTTGAAACAGAATACCAACATCTAATCAAATTTTTGCTGGTCATCAAATTCTCATATGAAACAATTCAGGCAAAATATGTCAGGATACTTACACCTAAAATTTATCTGCACACTTATGGATAAGACAAGTGTTTTGAAAATTAGATGAACTGGAAACATGCTCTTGACACCTAACACTTATTTCCTCTGAAGACTTTTTCTTAAGACGACCTTTCACTATCTTTCTTAATACATTTGGAGTTCTCAATCACCCTGTGAACTCTGCACTAAGCACTTGAAATATAAAAGTATATAAGATCAAGAAACAGTGTCCGGTTGGAAAATCTTAACCTGTTTTTGTTTTGTGTTCCCAAGATAGTCTATGTCCTAATTTTAATATGAGTTAAATTTGCTAAGTTTTCAAATTATAGGATAATTAGCACTGAGGTATGTTTGAGGACACATGAGAGAAAGCCTATGTGCATTGGAAAAATATGTTGTGCATGTTGAAGTGAATTCCATATATGCAAACACATATCTAAAGTAGCCACACCCAATTATCTCTATGTCCTTCCCATGTCTCTTACTGCCTTTGTTTTTACATTATTTCTAAAATATAAGAAAGTTGGAGGCATTTTATGTCTGTTCCATCTTTGACAACTCAATTGTACCCTGTTCGTTTATTTCTTCAAATATTTCCCTCTTCTCCTGATATTCTGATTATGCAAATCTTACTTTTTATATTGTCCCAGATTTCTTGGCCAAAATGTTCTATATTTAAATTATTTTTTTCTCTGTTTCAATTTAGAAAGTTGCTATTGACCTATCATGAGATTCTTTAACATTTTCCCTCATTTGTCAGGTCTACTGATGAGCCTGTCAAATATGCTCATTTCTCTTACTTGGTTTTTTACTTCTAGCCATTCTTCTTTTTGATTCTTGTAGTTTTCATCTCTATGCTGACATTATACCCATCTGATTTTGCATGTTTCCTACTTATTTCCATTAGAGTCTCTGTTGAGATCCCTCAGACTACCTCACACTTGTTGATTCACTAGAAGAACTTAGAGGACCTAGAAAAACTTACATATGCATGACTTGTTACATTCAAAGAATGCAGATGAAAATTAAAGGGAAAGGACCATGGAAAGAAGTCCAGGAGACACAAGGCACATGCTTTCAGGTGTCCTCTCCTGATGGAGAGGCACAAACATGCTTAATGCTTTCGCAGTGTTGTATGACAACACACAGAGCGCAGCAGACCTCGTTGTATCGCACTTCACTTTATCATACCTGCAGATACTCCATTGTTTTTACAAATTCAAGGTCTGTGGCAATTCTGTATGGAGTGAATTTATTGGCACCATTTTCCCAATAGCATGTGATCATTTTTGTGTCTCTGTCTCACATTTTGGTGATTCTCACAATGTTTCAAACTTCATTATTGTATTTGCCATGGTGATATATAGAGACTAGTAAGCTTTAATGTTACTATTGTAATTGGTTTGAGGTACCATGAACTGGGCCCATATAAGGTGGCAAACTAAAATTCAGACTGCACCAACCTGCCATTCCTACATCACTCTCCCTCTCCTTGGACCTCACTATACCCTGAGATACAACAATATTAACATAAATTAATAAATCTGAATGGCCTTTAAGTACATAAGGAAAAGTTGCACATTTCTTACTTTAAATTTTGCAGAGACAGGTGTTTGAGGTTTTACTACAGGAAAGTCTATGTTTTGTACGCAACAGTGTTCTTAGGAGGTGGTGTGGCAAAGATGTCACTGAGCCCCGCACAGCACGGTGTGGCCATGTGGGGAATTCCCAGGCCGTGCAGCACATTTTGTAGGGTGGAGGCCAACAGGACATGAGGGCATGGCAGCCAGAGCTGCATGAGTGGGGTAGGATTCCAGGAGGCAGATGGGCACATGTGTAGAGCTCAGAAAAGTCCCTGCATGCCAGCTGGGCCCCTGGAGTGCACAGGTGGCATATCCCAGCACAAGGCCCTCCCTCCTCTAAGAGATGGGATGTAGGGGCGCCTGGGTGGCTCAGTCCTTAAGCGTCTGCCTTCGGCTCAGGGCGTGATCCTAGGGTCCTGGGATTGAGCCCTGCATCGGGCTCCCTGCTTTGCTGGGACCTGCTTCTTCCTCTTCCACTCCCCCTGCTTGTGTTCCCTCTCTCGCTGGCTGTCTCTCTCTCTGTCAAATAAATAAATAAAATCTTAAAAAAAAAAAAGAGAGATGGGATGTTAAGTTTTTATATATCTATTTCATATTTGATCCATTAGGCAGATTTCTCTTTCATTTAGTAAAACTTTTTTGTAAAAAAAAAAAAAATTAAAAGGCAGAAATGATTAAGCTTAGTGAAAAAGGCATGTCAAAGCTGAGATAGATTGAAAACTAGGCCTCCTGTGCCAAACAATTAGCCAAGTCGTGAATGCAAAGGAAAAGTTCTTAAACTAAAAGTGCTAATCCAGTTTACACAGGAATGCTAAGATGCTAAGGGAGAAAGTGTGAGTGATCTGGATAGAAGATCAAATCAGCCATGCAAGACCCTAAGTCTCCTCAATTCTATGCAGGCTGAGAGAGGTGAGGAAGCTATATAAGAAAAGTTTGAAGAATGAAGGCGGGGGTAAACAGAAGGGGGAATGAACCATGAGAGACTATGGACTCTGGGAAACAAACTGAGGGCTTCAGAGGGGAATGGGGTGGGGGATTGGGATAGGCCAGTGATGGGTATTAAGGAGGGCATGTATTGCATGGTGCACTGGGGTGTTATACGCAAATAATGAATCATGGAACATTGCATCAAAAACTGGGGATGTACTGTATGGTGATTAATATAACAGAATAAAAATTATTTTTTAAAAAAGGAAAAAGTTTGAAGCTAGCAGAGATTGGTCACTGCAGTTTAAGGAAATATGCCATCTTCCTAACATCAAAGTGCTAGGTGAAGTTGCAAGTTATCCAGAAGATCTAGCTAAGATAATTAATGAAAATGGTTACACTACCCACATATTTTCAGTGTAGCTGAAATAGCCTTCTATTGGAAGAAGATGCCATTAGGATTTTCGTAGCTCCAGAGGAAAAGTCAATGTTTGGCTTCAAAAGGCAGGCTGACTCTCTTATTAAGAGCTAATGCATTGGTGACTTTCAGTTGAAGCCAATGTTCATTTGCTATTCCAAAAACCCTAGGACCCTTAAGAATTATTCTAAATCTACTCTGTGCCCTGTAATGGAACAACAGAGCCTGGATGACAGCACGTCTGTTTACAACATGGTTTACTGAATATTTTAAGCCCAATGTTGAATCTAGTGCTCAGAAAAAAAGGACTCCTATTGACAATGTACCAGTTCACCCAAGGGCTCTGCTGGGAATTTACATTGAGATTAATGTTGTTTTCAACATTGTCTGCTATGACAACATTCATTTTACAGCCCTGGATCAGGAGTAATTTTGACTTTTAAATCTTATTTAAGAAATACAGATTGTGAGGCTATAGTTGCCATGATAGTGATTCTTCTAATGTATCTGGGTGAAGTAAATTGAAAAGCTCCAGAAAGGATTCACCATTCTAGATGCCATTAGGAACATTAATGAATCATGGGAAAATGTCAAAATATCAATATGAACCAGAATTTGGAAGAAGACAATTTCAATCCTTATGGATGATTTTGAGGATTTCAAGATTTTAGTGGAAGAATCACTGCAGATGTGGTGGAAACAGCAAGAGAATTAGTAGTGGAGCCTGAAGATATCACTGAATTGCTGCAAGCTCATGATAAGACTTGAAAGGATGAGCAAATGGATGAGCAAAGGAAGTGGTTTCTTGAGATGAAATCTTCTGACGTTGTGAAAATTGTTGAAATGACAGGAAAGGATTTAAAATATATAAACTTAGTTGATAAACAGTGGCAGGATTTGACAAGATTGTCTGATTTTGAAAGAAGTTCTACTTTGGGTAAAATACAATCAAACAGCATCACATGCTACAGAGAAAATTTTCATGAAAGAAAGTCAATGCAACAAACTTAACTGTTGATTCAATTCAAGAAATTGCTACAGCCAACTCAACCTTCAGCAACCACCATCCTGATCGGTCAGCAGCCTAACATCAAGGCAAGACTCTTGACCAGCAAAAAGATTACAACTAAGCTGAAAGCTCAGATGAAGGTTAGCTTTTTTTCTTAATAAAGCTTTTTTTTTGGTCATCACGTCAAATTTATTTATGAAGTAATTTTCGTATTAAAAACTATATTTTTTTTTTTGGTAAAGACCAAAGTATTATTTAGGTGTTACTTTAAATAATTTGGGAAAGTAGCTTTCTGGATGTACTCACTTCTTAAAAATAAGATAATTGCCATACAATACTAATTTCAGTTGTACAACATAATGATTTGACAATTATGTACATTACAAAATGTTCACCAGGATAAGTGTAGCTACCATTGGTCACCAAAGTTATTACAATATTATTGACTATATTCCACACGCTGTACTTTTCATCTTCATGACTTATTTTATAACTGGAAGTGTGTAGGTCATAATCCCCACCTCTTTTGCCTATTTCTGTACCTCCTTCTCCTCTGACAATTACCAGTTTATTCTCCGTATTTATGAGTCAGCTTCTGTTTTTGTTTGTTGATTTGTTTTTACAAAATTCCACTTATAAGTAAGATCATATGGTATTTATATTTGTATGACTTATTTCACTTAGCAAAATATCTTCTCAGGCCATCTATCTAGTACCCAATGGCAGATTTAATTCTTTTTATGGCTGAATAACATTCCATTGTATATAGGTACCACATCTTTTTTTTTTTTAATTTTATTTTAATTCCAGTACTAGTTAACGTACAGTGTTATATTAGTTTCAGGGGTACAATATTGTAATTCAACAGTTCCATAAATCACCCAGTGTTCGTCATGACAAGGGCATTCCTTAAACCCCATTACCTACTTTACCCATTCCCTCCACTCACCTGTTCTCTGGTAACCATCAGTTTGTTCTCAATAGTTAAGAGACTATTTCTTGGCTTCTTTCTCTCTCTTGCAAGCATGCGTGAATCACCCAGTGTTCGTCATGACAAGGGCATTCCTTAAACCCCATTACCTACTTTACCCATTCCCTCCACTCACCTGTTCTCTGGTAACCATCAGTTTGTTCTCAATAGTTAAGAGACTATTTCTTGGCTTCTTTCTCTCTCTTGCAAGCATGCGTGCATGCCCTTTTCCTTTGCTTATTTGTTTTGCTTCTTAAATTCCACACATTAGGGAAATCATATGGTATTTGTCTTTCTCTGACTTCACTTAGCATTATATTCTCTAGATCCATCCACGTCACTGAAAATGGCAAGATTCCATTCTTTTTTAAGACTGAATATTCTATCTATCTATCTATATCTATCTATCTATCTATCTATCTATCTATCTATCTATCTATCATCTATCTATCTATCTATCATCTATCATCTATCTCTCACCTCTTCTTTATCCATTCATCTATTGATGGACACACAGGCTGCTTCCATAATTTGGCTATTGTATTAAATGCTGCTGTAATCATTGAGGTGCATACACCCAATTTGCTTTAGTGTTCTTGTGTTCTTTGGGTAAATAACCAGTAGCGCAATTGCTGGATCATAAGGTAGTTCTATTTTTAACTTTCTGAAGAATCTTCATACTGTTTTCCACAGTGGCTGCCCAGTTTACATTCCCACCAACAGTGCAAGAGAGTACCTTTTTCTCCACATCCTCACCAACACCTGTTTTCTCTTATGTTTTTGGTTTTAGCCATTCTGACAGGTATGAGGTGGTATCTTATTGTAGTTTTGATTTGCATTTCCCTGATAAGTAATGTTGAGCATCGTTTCTGTTGCCCATCTGGATGTCTTCCTTGGAGAAATGTCATTCATTTCTTCTGCCCATTTTTAATTGGAATATTTGTTTATTGAGTGTTGATTTTTATAAGTTCTTTATATACTTTGGATACTAACCCTTTATCAGATATGTCATTTGCAAGTATCTTCTCCCATTCTGTAGATTGCCTTATAGTTTTGTGGACTGTTTCCTTTACTGTGCAGAAACTTTTTATTTTGGTGTAGTCCAAATAGTTTATTTTTGTTTTTATTTCCCTTGTCTCAGGAAACGTATCCAGAAAAAATGTTGCTATGGCTGATGTCAAGACAATGCTGCTTGTGTTCTCTTCTAGGATTTTTATGGTTTCAGTTCTCACATTTAGATCTGTAGTCTATTTTGAGTTTATTTTTGTGTATGGTATAAGAAAGTGGTCCAGTTTCATTCTTCTACATGTAGCTGACCAGTCTTCCCAACACCATTCATTGAAGGAATGGTTTTTCCCCATTGGATATTCTTTCATGCTTTGTTGAAGTTTAATTGAACATATAATCAAGGGTCTATTTCTGGGTTTTCTGTTCCGTTCCATTGATCTATTTTTGTGCCAGTACCATACCGTTTTCATTACTACAGCTTTGCAATATAAATTGAAGTCTGGAATTGTGATACCTCCAGCTTTACTTTTCTTTTTCAAAATTAGTTGGCTATCCAGGGTCTTTTGTGGTTCCATATAAATTTTAGGATTGTTTTCTGTGAAAAGTGCTGTTGATGTTTTGATAGGGATTGCATTAAATGTGTAGATTGCTTTGGGCAATATAGACATTTTAAGAACATTTGTTTTTCTAATCCATGAGCATATAATGTCTTTCTGTTTGTGTCTTCTTCAGTTTCTTTCATCAATGTTTTATAGTTTTCAGAATACAGGTCTTAAACCTCTTTCATTAGGTTTATTCCTAGGTATCCTATTTTTGGTTCAATTGTAAATAGGATTGTTTTCTTAATTTCTCTATCTGCTGCTACATTATTAGTGTATTGAAATGCAATGGATTTTTAGAGATTGATTTATCCTGTGACTTTACTGAATTCACTGATCAGTTCTAGTAGTTTCTTGGTGGCGTCTTTAAGGTTTTCTACATAAACCATCATGTCATCTGCAAATAGTGAGTTTTACTTTTTCCTTACCAATTTGGAGACTGTTTATTGTCGTTTAACTGCTGTGGCTAGGACCTCCAATACTATGCTTAATAAAAGTGGTAAGAGGGGCACCTGGGTGGCTCAGTCGGTTAAGCATCTGACTCTTGCTTTTCAGGTCAGATCATGATCTCAGCGTCATGAGATTGAGAGCCCCGCTTCAGAGTCTGCACGCTGGTCATGGTGCCTGCTTAAGATTCTCTCTCCTTCTCCCTCTGACCCTGCTCATGCTCACTCTTTCTCTCTAAAACAAAACAAAGCAAAACTGGTGAGAGTGGACATCCTTCTCTTATCCCTGACCTTAGGGGGAAAGCTCTTAGTTTTGCCCTATTGAGTATGATGTTAGCTGTGGGCTTTTCAAAAAAGCCTTTATTACATTGAGGTATGTTCCCTCTAAACTTACTCTGTTGAGGGCTTTTATCGTGAATGGATGTTGTATTTGGTCAAATGCTTTTACTGCATCTACTGAAATGATCATATGGTTTTTATACTTATTGATGTGATATATCACATTGATTGACCTGTAAATATTGAACCACTCTTGCATCCTGGGAATAAATTCCATTTGATCGTGATGAGAATTATTTTTTGTAATGTCTTCTTGGATTCAACTTGTTAGCATTTTATTGTGGATTTTTGCATTCTCTATTTTAGTGGTGTCTTTATCTGGTTTTGGTATCAGGGTAATGATGGCTTCATAGAATGAATTTGGAAGTTTTCCTTCTTCTTCTTCTATTTTTTGGAATAGCTTGAGAATAGGTATTAACTCTTCTTTAAATGTTTGGTAGAATTTGCCCATAAAGCTCTCTGGTACTGGATATTTTTGGGGAGTTTTTTTCATTACTCGTTCACTCTCCTTGCTGTTAGTCTGTTCAAATTTTCTACTTCTTCCTGCTTCAGTTTTGGTAGGTTGTATGTTTCAAGGAATTTATACATTTCTCACAAATTGTCCAACTTTTTGGCATTTAGTTTTTCATAATATTCTCTTACTATTGTATGTATTTCTTTGGTATTGGTTGCTATTTCTCCACTTTCATCTATAATTTCATTTGACTCCTTTCTGTTTGTTTTTTGATGAGTCTGGCTAGAGGTTTACGAATTTATCTTTTGAAAGAACCAGCTCCTGGTTTCATTTATCTGTTCTACTGTGTGTGGTTGGTTTGTTTGTTTTAGTTTTTATATCATTTATTTCTGCTCTAATCTTTATTATATCTTTTCTTCTGTTGGCTTTGGGTTTTGTTTGTTGTTTTTTTCTCACTCCTTTAGGTGTAAGCGTGTTTGAGATTTTTCTTGCTTCTTGAGGTAGGCCTGTACTGCTATAAACTTCCCTCTTAGAACAACTTTTGCTGCATCTGAAAGGTTTTGGACCATTGTTTTCATTTTCATTTGTTTCCATGTAACTTTTGATTTCTTCTTTGATTGCTTGTTTAACCCATTCATTGTTTAGTAGCATGCTATTTAACTTCCGTGTATTTGTGATTTTTTTTTCCAGATTTTTTTCTTGTGGTTGATTTCTAGTTTCATAGCACTGTGTTCAGAAAAGATGCATAGTATGACTTTAATCTTTTTAAATTTTATAAGACTTGGTTTGTGGCTTAATATGTGATCTATTCTAGAGAATGTTTCATGTGAACCTGAAAAGAATGTGTATTTGGCTGTTTTAGGAATATATCTGCTCTAAACATATATGTTAAATACAACTGGTCCAATGTGTCATTCAAGGCCATTGTTTCCTTTTTGATTTTCTGATTGGCTGACCTGCCCATTGATGTTAAGTGGGGAGTTAAAGTCCCCTACTATTATTGTGTTACTATTGATTAGTTCCTTTATGTTTGTTATTAACTGTTCTATGTATTTGGGTTATCCCACGTTGGGTGCATAACTGTTTACAATTGTTATATCTTCTTGGATTGTCCCCTTTATTATTATTATATAGTGTCCTTCTTTGTCTCTTGCTAGTCTTTCTTTAAAATCAGTTTTGTCCAATATAAGTATTGCTACTCTTTCTTTTGACATCCATTTACATGATAAATGTGTCTCCATCCCCACACTTTCAATCTGCCTGTGTCTTTAGGTCTAAAATGAATCTCTTGTACGCAGCATATAGATGGGTGTTTTTTTTTTTTTTTAATCCATTCTGTCACCCTATCTCTGGATTGGAGTGTTCAGTCCATTTGCATTCAAAGTAATTCTTGATAGATATATATTAATTGCCATTTTATTGCTTGTGGTTGTTTTGAACTTTTTCTCTGATCCTTTCTTCTCTTTCTTTCATGGTTTACTCATTTTCTTTAGTGGTATATTTGGATTTCTTTCTCTTTATTCTTTGCATATCTATTAGTAGTTTTTGATTTGTGGTTACCATTAGGTTTGTATATAACATCTTCTACATATAGCAGTCTATATTAAATTGATGGTTAAGTTTGAACCCATTCTTTACTCCTCTCTCCCCAGTGTTTTAGTCATATAGTGTCCTATTTCACATTCTTTTATTTTATGAGTTCCTTGACTGTTTCTTTACAGAAATATTCATCTTTACTCTTTTAGTGTTTCCTACTTCCAAACTGTCACTTTTAGTCTTTTCTTTCCACTCAAAGAGTCCCTTTTAATACTTTTTTAAAAACATTTATTTTGAAAGAGAGCGAGAGTGAGAGAGAGAGAGAGAGAGAGAGAGAAAGAGGGAGAGAGACTCTCAAACAGACTCTGCACTGAGCACAGAGCCTGACATGGGGCTTGATCTCATGACCCTGAGATCACGACATGAGTTGAAACCAAGTGTCACACCTAACTGGGCCACCCAGGTGGCTCCTTTAATATTTCTTACAAAGCTGGTTTAGTGGTCACAAACTCATTTCATTTTTGTTTGTCTGGGGACTATTTATTTCTCCTTTTATTCTGAATGAAAGCCTTTCTGGGTAGAGTATTCTTGGCTGCAGGTATTTCCCAATCATTACTCTAAATATATCAAGCCACTCTCTTCTGTTTGCAAAGTTTCTGCTAAAAACTCCATTGATAGCCTTGTGGAGATTCTCTTGTATGTAAATGTCTTCTTTTGTTTTTCTGCTTTTACACTTTTTTTTCTTTATCACTACATTCTGCCATTTTAATTACAATGTCTTGGTGTGGATCTGCTTTTGTTAATTTTGTCAGGGGTTCTCTATGCCTCCTGGATCTGGATATCTGCCTAGACTAGGGACATTTTCAGCTATTATTTCTTCAAATAAATTTTCTGCCCCCTTTTGTCTCTCTTTCCTTACTGGATCTCATAAGATGAATGTTATTATGTTTGATGGAATCACTGAGTTCCCTAAGTCTATTCTCATTTTGCATAGTTCTTTTTTCTCTCTCTTGTTCATCTTGATTACTTTACATTATTTCTGTCTTCTGGGTCATTAACTTATTCTTTTGTTTCTTCCATCCTGCTATTCATTCCATGAGGTATATTTCTTATTTCGTTAACTGAGCCCTTTATCTCTGCTGTTATTACTTATCTCTGTGTTAAGCATCTCACTGATACCTTCCACTCTTTTCTCAAGCCCAGTGAGTATCTTTATGATTATTACTTTAAATTCTCTATCAGACATGTTATTTGTATCTCTTTCACTTAGATCTCTGGCCATGGCCTTGTTCTGTTATTTTATTTGGGACAAATACTTTGTGTTCTCATTTTGTCTAAGTTTCTGTGCTTGTTTCTGTGTATTAGGAAAGTCAGCTTGTCTCCTGTTCTTGAGGGTAACAGCCTTATGAAGAAGAGGTCCTGTAGTACCCTGCAGTGTAGTGTGCCCTGTTCTCCAGGACCTGATTGGAACTGTGGACTTGCAAAACTCCCAGGTCAAGAGATAGTGTTGGTAAGGGTTTGGGCTGGTCTTCTGGGGCAGGGGGCCCACCACTGGGACTGAGGCAAGCTTGATTGGGAGGGGCAATTCCTAGAACCCAGGGGGAGGGTTGGCATAACCAAGTTAGGTAATGTGTCAGAACTGTGCTGGTTCCTGCAGGTGTCCCTATGCTTATGCTGAGGGCCTGCAGAGGGAAATGTCACTTGACAGTTCTTTGTTCCTGGAGGGGACTGTGAATGCTGCCTCTCTGGGACATGCTCTGAGATGAGCAATTAACCTCCCCACTGTGAGCTCCAGGTGATCTTCGGATAGCCATTTCCACACTATGTCTGTGGGTTGTCTCTCTTCTCTCCAAGAGCAGCACAATGCCCTGCAGGCTCTATTCTAGCTAAGCCTGCTAACCTTTAAAACTCCAGGGTTTAAGCCCTGCTGATTGCAAGAGCTCATGAGATTCAGCCCCTATTTGCTTTCCAAGCCAATTGTTATGGGAATTTGTTTTCCACGTGTGCTCCCCAGCGTGTTAGTCCTTCACCCTTCTCTGTGACCATGGCTCCTTTCCCACCTCAGCAGCCATGACCCACTTCTCTCCCAAACTGCATCTCTGCACTTCCTATGTTCTTTGATGTAGCTCCTTCTCTACCTTTAGCTGTGGAATTTGTTCTGCCAGTCTTCTGATCAATTTCTGGGGATATTTAGGATGATTTGATAGTTATTTAGTTGTAAGATGAGGTGAGCCTAGGGTCCTCTTACTCTGCTGCCATCTTCTCTGTCCTATACCACCCCTTCTTTATCCAGTCATCTATGAATGGACACTTAGGTTGCTTCCATATCTTGGCTATTGTAAATAGTGCTGCAGTAATCATAAAATGAGTCAATAAATCTCTTTTAGGTATAAACCAGGTACTTTCCAAACTGCTTTTGTGCCGGGTCTTGGGCTGAGTGATATAGTGCACTGACCCTTTAAGAGCATAATTTCAGTTCCTATAGGCCTCCAGCTCTCCTAGAGTGAAGCCCCACTGACTTTCTTCCCAGTACAGGTTCCCAGGGTCAGAGGTGTTCAATACGGGGCTTGAAACCCTCCTCAAGGCAGATTTCTGTGCCTCTTACATCCCTTCCACTTGTGGGTTGCCACACCAGGAGTCCGAAGTCTGCCTATATTGTTCACCAGGGAGCTTATCCAAACCTTGGTGTTCAGGGCTGTTTATTGGGGATCAGTCACATCAGCATATAGCACCTATATAACTGACCTCAGCTACTCAGATTCTAGTCTTCCTGAGCAAAAAGTGGCATTTACCATATTAACTACCTGATCAGACTAGTACCACTTGGCCCAAGGCCTCAGACCTATAAAAGCATTCTTATCAGGCAGAATATTCCAAGGGCACAGGACTCATCTCCCAGGAGCCAGTCAAGGCCTAGTTCTAAAGCAGACCTTGGGAATATGCAGAGTTTCAGTAACTCAGACCTGATGATTATTTTTTTCCCACACAGTCTTTAACATATTATCTATAGTTGTTTTAAATTACTTAGCTAATGATTTCAAACATTTGGGTCATATGTAAGTCTGGTTTTACTGACTGCTTTGCATTTTTTTGTTTTGTTTTGTTTTTGTTTTTGGTCTGTGTTGTGTGTGTGTTGTTTCATTTGTCATTTGTTTTTGATACACCTCGTAATTTTTGTATTTCTTTGAATATATGCCTAACTCTAGATTTTGGGGGTATCAGTTGCCCAAAAATTTCTCTTTTCTGATGGGTTCAAAAATCTCATTGGTAGCAGTTATGATATATTTTTCTTGTTTTAAAGACAAGACTAACAAATTAAAAGATCTTTGTGTGTCATAAATAAAACCAGAAGTCTGTTCAAGTATTTCCTATAGAATAAGTTATAAGTGTCAATCCATAAAACATAGAAGGTAGCTTACTTAGGACTAGAAAACAGTGGTGAAAGAAGAATTATAATTGCTGATGAACTGGAAGAGAAATAGATTTGCAACATTGAAAATGGAATCATTCTTATTATAATGTAATTTTTAAGGCCTAGCTGATTTAGTTGAAAATAAGCCTAATCAGCAAATTAAAATAAAAACAAAGTAGCAACCCACACAGTTTCCATGTTTAAAGTAGATTAAGTATTGTTGCTATTTAGCTATTAAGTCCTTCAGGAAACAACTGACTCCAATAATATTTGTGTAAAGTATAAATGCATGCAAATCTATTTTTAAAAGTTAAATTTTGACCCATTATTTTTTCATTTCTACACACTTTAAATTTTAACATACTTAATTCTATTTAAAATGACAATGTAAGGAAGAAGGGAAAATTCGTTTTTGCATTTGTACTCACCAGTGTTGAGTAGGAAAGGTGACAGTATTATGGTGGAGACTGGAATAAAAGCTGTGGCTTTTTTTTTTAAATTTCATTGGATTAGACAGTTATTTTTTCAATTTTCTTTTTATTTTCGGTGCCAGAAGCATCCATGTTTGTATTGGGAAGTACATTTAGTTTTCTTTGCACCTATAGCTTCCTAGGCAAGATTTAAGAATCACTACAAAGCTCTCTCCATAGGAACTCATTGTCTTGAGCATTCCTGAGAAGTTAAGGACTGGATCCTGCATGAAATAACAATTACCTATTCATATGAAATAAAACGTTAGAATTGAGACTAACTGAAGGATCAGAAGTGTATTTTTAAAATTTATCCAGATGGTTTGTCATTGATTGAATTGCTTATCATATAGACTGGTGATAGTTGATAACAAGTGTAATCGTGGATATAGTGTCTCCTAAATATTTTAAAATGTGTGATCATTTATTGTATTACTAATAATTTAATCTATATAGAAAAGTATAATCTGTATAATTAGGAACTTCAGTGAAGCTAATAAGCATCTAATATACGCAGATAAGCAAGAAAGAAAAACAGGGTAATATTTTTATTACATTGCTGATAGCTTGATGAAGGACTGGTAAAGGCCGTTATTATATATTTGATCTTTCCTTACAGTAGAGTAAGCATATTCCAGAAATTGTAGAGCTTACTGTTTTAGCAATGTAGTTAAAGAGAATTGGGGCAACTTGTTGGTGTGAGCGTGCGTATGAGTGTATCTGTGCATGCACATACCCAAAATGTCCTACGGAAAATTACATTATGAACACATAAGATTTAAAATAAAATAAAAATTTAATGCATTTTAAAGAATGTTGACAGTGTGAATCCCCTATTTATTGGTGTGCTAGAACTGGCTTTAACTGGTTCGCAATATCTGATTGTTAAATGTTCAAGAATTTGTAAGCACTAAACTGTTGGTAGCTTGAAATTAGCCATCGTAGGGAGGATTTGTACTACAGAAATCAGCAAACACTATAAATTGGGACTCTTCTCCCCCCAGGAACACTGGATTAGGACCACTACCAATTCTTTTCCTTGCATCTTAGGTTAAACAACCAAGTGACTACTAACCTGAAAAGGCCTTTCTCTGCCGTTTACTAAAGTTATAGTCAAGAGGAATTGCTCAATTGGTTATAATGCAACTGACATAAGTTAATATTTACTTCTTGCCTTGCCCTTCTATGTAGACCAAAAGTACCCTGCAACTCTCTGAGCAGTACTGGGATAAAACTTGAGAGGTGAATTATGCATAGGATCTAGGCTTTCACACTCTCTTTTCCTTAAAGCATAATTTGTATTCTCCTACTAATGTACAGAATTGGCATTGTAAAACTGTCAAATAACTGGGAACTTTTATATCCATAAGCCCCAACAGTCACTATTACAATATAGGACAGGTAATATGAAGGGAATTAGCTTAAAAATAATACATAGGAGTGTAACTAAGCAGATAAATCTTAAAGAGCTAATCTGTAGAACATTATTAGAAATCAGACATGAGTAAAATAAGCCAATCAATAGCATGCCCTTCCTATGTGTATGAAATGCATTAGAAATAAGTTGTCATTTTTCTACATACGAATTTCAAGTCAGAAAAAAAGGTAAGGCTTAGGCTACTAGACAATAGCTAGCATTTTAAAATTCTGACATTTTCATGTTAGACTCTATAAGCTTTAGCTTATAAAAGTATTCTCTAGAACTATAATTTTGAGCATGTTTGGTGTCCATATACATTTTTATCATGTTCCATGTTGTTTGTTGAACAAGGAAATTATTTAAATTTCTCCTGAGTGCTCATGTTCAGGAATTGCCAAAATGTTTCTTCCATGAAACCAAATATTATAAACTCTATTAATTATTCCTATTTGGAAACTGTGGTGACTAAGTCTTTTTTCTTCTTCCTTTTTTTTTTTTTTTTTTTTTTGGTTTCTTTGTTCATTAACTTGGACTACAGAATATTCTGTTTTACATAATCAGAAATGAGTTTTATGTCTCAAAACTTGATTGGGTCCTGAAACTGAGGAAAAGGAAAAAATCAGTGATAAGCTTCTGAAGTTATTACTTAGAAAATCAATGATCTACTGTGAGGTAACAACAGTGAACAGCTTTCTGGAAAGATGAGAGAGAAAAGCAGCGAGAGAGGATTAATGGAGCAGTTAGCACAGTATTGATTAGGCCTCAAACTAGCAAATTTAAGTCTGGATCTTGCTAAAAAGGAGCAAAAGTCAATTTGCCCGAATAATAGTTTAATAACTATTTGATGAGAAAAACTTTGAGACATTTCATCATATTATGTGGTAGAGAACTGCATAAGATGGGTAAATCAGATACAAAGGACACACACATATACACAGACAAAAAATATAAATGAGAAACATTCCAATGGCATCATTTAATTTTATTTTTCAGATTTTTATCTTCTCTTGATAATATACTATCAGGTGAAATATTAACAAGTTATAATATTAGCTTTTAGGAGCTTAAACAGTGCAACAGGGACAAATAGATTCTTCTACAGAATTTAAGGTAGTGGGCTTTCAAGACCTATGCTAGGCAGTTTATTTCTAGGGGAAGAAAGGATAAATGTAATGATTAACTTTAAAAAACACAGAAAATTCGAATGAGCTGAACATTTTATTCTACTTTAAAAATTTTCTGACAGTCGTAGTCTTATATTTGAGAGAGTTATATATGCTTGGGATTTAAACTAATTCTCATTACCCAAATATCAAGAATAATACTATTAACTAAATAAAACTTTCATACTTTGATACTCTTTAAAGTCCCTAAAATACTAAAAAGGCAAATAGTTAAATTGTTATGTACGTGTGTCAGTATTCATGGGGAGGTGTGATCTGCAATATATGTGATAGACAAAAATTACATAAGGAACATAGTAAAATGATTTGAATAAATATACCTCTATATACCATACTCAAGAAGCTGCGGTGGATAAATTTATGGAGAGGGACTAGGGTTTATGTTTTGATATTCTACTTTTCATAAGAACTTGAACTTTTAAATCTTCTATGCTTTCGTTTTCATTTAAAAATAAGGATGAAATGTGAATTACCACGTTAGTGCATTTTGGATTCCATATGTATACATATAATGGTTTTCAAAGTTGAAAAAACTTTCTTTTATTTCAAGAATATTTCAATGTATATCTCCCTTTTCAACTTTGTTTTTCTCAAGTTTCACTATCAAAATCATACTCCCACGACTTGAAGGTAGAAACAAACAACAAAAATAATTGTCAAGTTTGATTGAAGGCAAAGAGTTGCATTTCACATTACACTAATGTAGTGGCTGGATAGATATGGTATTTATTTTAAAATAATATACTACTGATAGTTATGTGTCAGCTTGATAAATGAGTTCTATAGGACATCTCATGCCTTCCAGCGTTCTACTTTGACTTGTTTTTATTTGGGATTTCTTTGCCAATCAATAATTTTCACTGTAGCATTGTAGTTTACACATTATCAAATAAAAACTAAAAACTTCTGGATATAATGCAAGGAGATACTATTATGGTCACATTTATGTCTATAGATCTTAGAGGCAAATTTCTATTTAATATCTGAACTATGACCTCTTCATTAATAAAGTGGTAAAGCTTTACATAAGCTATGACTATGATCAATAGTTACAACACAAGCATTAGCTGTTTCGATGTTGCTTTTAAAATAAACCATCTGGCTACATGCTCTACAAATATTGTAAGAGCAGAAAATATAGTTATATAACAACAAATTAAGAAGTTATAAAAATGTTTCATGTGTTCATAAGTACATATGTGTATAACTTACTGAATTTTAGCTAGACATTTTTCATTTTGTCTCAGCATTAAATTGATATGATCAAAGACATGCCATTTAAAAATTCTTAAATAATTACTGAGTAGGATAAAAATCATAGAAAGTTCACTGACAGTATTTATATTAAGCAAGTGTGGTGTTCAAATGAATACATGAATCAGCTTGCCCTTTATTTAATTTAGTTGCTTACTAAAAACTGATTTGTATTATTCCTTGGTCATGCTTGATCACTAATAATTTCCTGTGCTTGATGTGTTTATGTCTACCTAGCATCAAGATGGATTGAATAGATAAGTGAAACACATAATTTAAGAAAAAATATAAAATAATTTTGAATTAAATTGAAAAGTGGCAGCTCTTAGTTATCCAAAAGGAAAAAAAACAAGAAAAATAGGGTCAATGTTTAATTAAATTGGAGAGTAACCCAAAACTTGTATCATACTATCAGAATAACATAATTCAGAATATTTTTAAATGTCCTTAAACCCAAGGTGCCTGGGTTGTACAGCCAGTTAAGAGTCTGACTCTTGGTTTCTGCTCGGGTCATGAGATGGAGCCCCACTGGAGCCCCACATCAGGCTCTGCCCTCAGCAGAGTGTCTCCTGAGTTTCTCTCTCCCTCTCCCTTTGCCCCTCCCCCCTGCAATCTCTCCCTCTAAAGTAAATAAATCTTTAATAAATAAATAAGTAAACAAATGTCCCTAATCCAGGACCATTACACCTTTTGAATGTGATTTCTAAGAAGTCTCAAGATTTATATCCAGTGATGCTCAGGTCTCAATAACAAGCTGAATTCTATTTTTTGTCTTGTTTTCCTATTTTAATATTTGTTCATTTAACAACTATGTACTGAGCTGACCCTGCGTTGAAATAGTACCTAAGATTTTATTATATAATATTTGAGAAGGAAAAAAAATGCCATCTGATTACCACAATTTATAATCTTAAAATGAATTTTAGGTTCCAGAAATGAAACGACATTCCTTAGTAGTGTGAGATGACAAAAAACGAATACAAATAATGATTTTGAATCATGTCTCCCAGTCTTAAAATGTATCAATGTATTAAACAGAAGAATAAATATGAAAATAGTGGGTTTGGATGAAGGAGGGGGTGTGATAAGAAATAGAATTTAAACATAATGAGTTCAAGGTGATGATAAATTCATCAGTAGAAGTAGCATGAAATAGCTGAAATAAAACTTTTTTTTAAGTGGCATATTATCTGTTATGGGTTTTTCCTTTATGAAAATTGAGTGCTATATGTTATATAAGGAAGTACTCATTATGTTAGTATTTGGGGCAGACTGGAAATTTGCTAGTTTAGAACTGGAAAGATCCTTTTCAATTAAATATATCTGTGTAATTATGTCTCTATCAAACAGATAAAAAGCAAAACTGTTCTTGTTAAGGAAGGTTTGCGCCTGGATTCCCATGTACTTGGTTTCATCATTCAGTCATGCAGTTCCATTTGTGCACCTGTAAAAGAGGGCAAAATGTAGCCTATTAAGACAGATGGCTGGCCAAAATAATCTAATGAGTTTCCTGTATTTGCAGCTATTTCTCTATGTTAGTGACAAGATGAATGCATAAAAAAGATTTCTTTCCTATTAGGTCTTTGCTAGTTTTTGCTAAATGTAATGTTTAAGAAAAAAATTCAAATTTGATTTATTTAAATGGAAAATTGTATCCTCGATTAAAACAATCTAGAATAACAATAGAATTTGACAAATATTCACATATTAAATTATAATTGAACCCTCACAGACTGTCTACCAGTGCAATAACTAGCACCAGTCCTTTTGCATTTTGAGAGCATGAAATAAAATACATACATCATACACAATGCAGTGTTTCATAAAGTGCTGAAATAAAGTTTCATATTTATATATCATTTGGGATTACCTTGAACTGCTAACTCTCAGGGCTTTAATTAGAGATGCAAAGCAGGTAATTCATGTCTTTTTTATTTTATAGCAATCACTAGTATCTTTAGTATTGGGAAAGATTCCAAAGAGGCTATAAATTAAATTGAGAGACAAATGTATATTTACAAAAATAAGAATGGATACCAAATAACGCATTTTTATAGCACATTTACAAATCAAACCCCATCATAAAAATAGTCCCAAGAACAATAATCCCATAAATTAAAAGAACAATTTTAGCAGCTAAATACTTATTAGTGCTTTTTAAAATATTGAGGAATTTTGATATATATTAGAAAAATAAACTGAATTATTACATATGTAAGATCTTTTTCTGAAATGTTAATACTTTGGATTCAAAAGGATGTTAGTAAATACTTTCAATTTTAAAATTATTTTTCATTAAGTGTCTTTGATTTGATTTACTCAGCCAAAACAAAGGGGTTAATAAATGTTCATATTATCAACTTTTAAATACTAATTTTCATGATTCACTTTCTTATGGAAGTTCAACATGCCCTCCCTAGAATATTTCAGAAACTATCAAACTAATTCCAACTTGTATTACTGAGTCTAGACATTGCATCAACAATTGCTTAATCACAATGTGCATGTGATTTTAGGGTTACTCTGCTGTACTGAAAAGGTAAATGTATGTTCTTAAATATTTAACAGCTAAGAATGAAGCAGGCTTTCTCTGATAATTTTTAAATTTGCAAGAATAAAAATCTGGCATTGTTGCTACTGAAAGCATCTGCCAGTAGGACTTTGACTCAAATTAATTGACACTTGGAATATTTAAGTATTTAGGACAAAAAAGATAAAAGCCATGTGATAATATTTCGCCAAGCAAAGAACTGAAAGAAGCCAGCTTATATTCATATGAAGGGAGATGCCAAGAAGGGCAAACAGAAACACAGTCATGAGAGAACTGGAATTGCAAAGAGTGGAAAAAAAAAAAAAAAAACGTGAACCAAGAGAAAAAGCAAGCTGTAATCAGGAATGAGGTGAAGCTTGCATCAAGAAGAAGGCATAAAGCCAATTATTTCAGGAGATAATAGAGCAAAAGCTACATTTCAAGGAAAGTGAATCAGTTCTGTGAACCACATCTCTCCTTATTTTGTATGTATGTACATATGTATGTATGTATATATCCATGTATGTATATCTCCTGGTTTTGCCAGAGCAGGCATTTGGCACAGTCTCCTTTCATTGTTGAGCTGCAAGATTTAATGGAAAGGTCTCATCCTCATGCTTGTTATGTACCTATTAATCAAATGTCACACAGGTTATCATTTTATGTTAGAATTGTGGCTGTCAAAGTCTAGGAGATCTTCAAACAGATCTGTAATTTGACCAGAGAGAATCATTGTTAGGAAGTAGAAACATATTACTTTGTAATAGATTTTTTAAGTCCCAAACATTCAAGTATGAATAGTTTCAGTTTCTTGGTGTAAGGAATCAGTGGTTTATTTAACAGTGACCATGTACAATGTTGGAGTCATTTGAAATTGCTAGGTAAGGGGACTGGATCCATTTTATGGTAGGGTAATAGTTGGGTTTTGTTTAGTTTTATTGTTTATGCCTTTCAGAGGGGAAGTTTTGATGAATTGGGGGACTTAGGCTTCTAAGAGAACTTCACGCTGAGTGTTTTGAAGTCCAGGACACATCAATAAAAATAGAAAAAAAGAGTCCATTGTCTACTTTTCCTAAATGTGTATGCTATTAAAAATACTCCAGATAGACAGGTCTCTAAGGGAGTGGAGTTTGGTACCTAGAATACATTTTGTTCCTGGTGATAAAGCTGAAATCACCTGTGATCAATTTCTGTAAGAAGAATTTTGTTTTTTTTAAAGTAGATGAATAGATTTAAGCCAAGTGGGAACAAGACTCCAATGCTATAATTTAGTGTATTGGTTTTATATGCCAGACGTTGGGGTAGACTAATGATGGAGACAAAGCCAAGCAATGCTTGTGTTTGTGAAATATTTTCCCCCCTGAAAGTAGAGTGTGAGGAATAGTTTTTATTAGATAATGTAAGGAATAGAAGCAAGAAGTATCAGAAATATAAACACCCACTGAAATAAATTTCTGGAAACTATTACGTTTAGTAAGTACATTTGTCTTTAAATTTGTGATAATTCGACATATCACAACAGATATAAATAAGAGAAAGCATTTCTGGCCATATCTGCATTTTTGGGGATTTAAACATAAAATTTCAAAGAGATGGTAATAAGTGCATTAGATTTTGTACGTTGACCCCTGTTCTTGTGGTAGAGGAAGTTATCTACATTATCCTAGTATATTTTTAATCTTAAATTTTATAATTTATAATAAAAGATCAGATCCCTACACCTTTGGAACATGGGCTACTGTGACTCTAAAGGAATATGCAAACATACAGTTAGTTGTCATAGACTCCTAAAATATGCAACTTTCCACTTATTACAGCTCAAAAATCAACTTTGTGTCCATTAATCTCGTAATTGTAAATTCTGACTTACTAAAGTGAATTCCCTGGAAGAGGAAGTATAGATATAAATTATTAGAGTTAAGGGGCAATAAAACCTGATAGTGATAAAACTGAGAGGCCTTCTGGTCATCAAAAACCTGGCATATGCCTTTCTATATTCATTCATTTTATATGAATCTGAATATAAGTTTATTTATTATATATACCTATTCATTTAAAACTATTTTTTCCAGGTTTTCAAGGGCCTCTTTTGCTTTCTTCTTTTTTAAAAAGGTACAATGCATACATTAGTTTCAGGTATACAACATAAAAATGTGATATTT
Source organism: Ursus maritimus (assembly GCF_017311325.1). Taxonomy (NCBI): domain Eukaryota; kingdom Metazoa; phylum Chordata; class Mammalia; order Carnivora; family Ursidae; genus Ursus; species Ursus maritimus. The sequence continues at coordinate 36,658,604 of NW_024426996.1, read as the reverse complement.
GTATATATTGTGAAATTATCACACTAAGTCTAGTTAACATCTGTCACCATATATAGTTACAGAATTTTATTTTCTTGTAATGAGACATTTTCAGATCTATTCTCTTAGTAACTTTTAAATATGCAACAAAGTATTAACTAGTCATTGTGCTATAAATTATATCCCCATAATTTATTTTGTAACAGGAAGTTTGCATCTTTTGACTTCATTCGCCCATTTTGCACACCCCCACTCCCACCCCCTGCCTCTGGTAACCACTAATCTGTTCTCTGTGGCTCTGAGCCCTTTTTTTTCTTCCTCTTATTTAGTAAATTGCCCTCAAGGTTCATCTGTGGTGTTGCAAATGGTGAGATTTAATTCCTTTTTATGGATGATTAATACCTACCGTATATACTGCATTTTCTTTTTTCATATCTTGGCTACTATAAATGATGCTGCAATGAACATGGGGGTGCATATATTTTTTTGAGCTAATAGTGTCCTTTTCTTTGGATAAATAGCCATCAGTGGAATTTCTGGATCATATAGTAGTTCTATTTTTAATTTTTTTCATGAACCACCATATTATTTTCCATACTGGCTGCACCAATTTACATCCCCACCAACAGAGCACAAGGCTTCGCTTTTCGCTACATCCTCACTAAAACATGTTACTTCTTTTATTTTTGACAAGAGACATTCTAACAAGTGTGAAGTGATTTCTCATTGTGGTTTTGATTTAGTCTCCTGATTATTAGTGATGTAGAGTATCTTTTCATATCCTTGTTGAAAATTTATGTGTCTTTGGAAAAATGCCTATTCTGATCATGTGCTCATTTTTAAATTAGATTGCTTTTCTGCTACTGAGGTGTAGGAGTTCTTTATACATTTTGGATATTAACCCCATATCCAGATATGATTTGCAAATAACCTTCTCCTAGTCAGTAGGTTGCCTTTTCATTCCATTGGTGGTTTCCTTTGCTGTGCAGAAAATTTTAATTTGATATAGTCCCACTTGTTTATTTTTGCTTTTATTCCCTTTGCTTTTGATGTCAAATCCAAAAATATGGTCACAAAATTGATGTCAAAGAGTTTACTTCCTGTTTTGTTCTAGGGATTTAAGTTTTGGGGTCTTATTTTAAGGCTTTAATCCATTTTGAGTTAATATTTGTGTATGGTGCAAGATAATGGCCCAATGTATTCTTTTACATGTGGCTGTCCAGTTGTGCCCACACCATTTTATTAAAGAGAGTGTCCTTCCCCATTGTATATTCTTGGCTCCTTTGTTGTAAATTAATTGACATACATGCATGGGTTTATTTCTGGGCTCTCTATTCAATTTCATTGATTATATTAATCTGTCTTTGTGCCAGGACCATTCTGTTTTGAATAACAGATTTGTAATAAAGTTTGAAATTAGGGAGATGATGTGTCCCAATTTGTTCTCAAGACTGCTTTGGCTATTTTTGGAGTCTCTTGTGGTTTCATAGAAATTTTAGGATTGTTTGTTCTATTTATATTTAATGTAATTGTAATGAGATTTTTAAAAAAAAAATCCTTTCTGTTCATTATTAGTGAATAGAAACACATCCGATTTCTATTGATATTGCACCTGGAATCACTAAATCCATTTATTTATTTAGTTAGTTAGTTCTAACGGGTTTTTTTGGCAGAATCTTTAGGGTTATGTATAAGTAATAACATCAAACTGTGACAGTTTTACTTCTACTTTCCAATTTGGAGGGCTTTTCTTGTTCTTGCCTAATTGCTCTGGCTAGAACTTCTAATACTAGTTTGAATCAAAGTGGTAAAAGTAGGCATCCTTGCTTTGTTCCTGATCTTAGCAGAAGTCTTTGTATTTTTACCATTGAGTATGATGTTAGCTGTGGGGTTGTCATAAATGGCCTTTATGATGTTGAGGTATGTGCCTTCTCTACTCACTTTGTTGAGAGGTGTTTTTATTTTTCCCCCTAAGTGGATGACTATTTCTGCAGTTATTGTCAAATATTTCTGCAGTTATTAAAATGATCGAGTTTTATTTTTCATTATGTTCATGTGGTTTTATCATATTGATTGGTTTGTAAATGTTGAACCATCCTTGCATCCCTAGAGTAAATCCTACTTGGTCACAGTGTATGACCCTTCTAATGCATTGCTGAATTTGTTTTGCTAGTATTTTTTTGAAGATCACTGCATCTATGTTCATCAGAGATATCGGCCTGTAATCTTTTCTTGTCGCATCCTTGTCTGGTTCTTGTATCCAGGTAATGCTGGCTTTGTAAATGAGATTGAAAGTGTTTCCTCCTCTTCTATTTTTTGGAAGAGGTTGCAAAGAATTTATGTTAATTCTTCTTTGAATGTTGATAGATTTATCACAGAAGCCATCTAGCCATGGACGTTTGTTTTGAGGTTTTGATTATTGATTCAATCTCCTTACTAGTAATAGGTTTGGTAAGATTTTTCTCTCCATTAACTCTTGTAAGTTGTATGTTTCTAGTAATTCATCCATTGCTTGTAGATTTTCTTGGCATATAGTTCATAGCTTCTTGTGTGAAACTTTGTGGTTTTGTGGTATCAGTTGTAAAGTCTTCTTTCATTTCTGATTTTGAGTCCTTTTCTTTTCATTTTTGGTGAGTCTAGCTAAAGATTTGACAATTATGTCTTTTCAAAGACCAAGCTCTTAGTTTTACTGATATTTAATATTGTCTTTGTAGTATTTATTTCATTTATTTCCATTCTGATCTTTATTTCCTACCATGTACTAACTTTGGGCTTCATTTTTTGTTTGTTTTTCTGTTTTATTATTTTTTAGTTCCTTGAAGTATAAAGCTAGGTTGTTTGAGATTTTTCCTGTTTCTTGAGCTACACTTTTATCTCTATGAACCTCCCTTTTAGAGCTCTTTTTTGCTGCATCCCATAAGTTTTGGTACATTGTATTTCCATCTTTATTTGTCTCAAAGATTTTTTTTTTAATTTGGTTCAAGGTATTTCTTTTTTAATATCTTTGTTGACCCATTGGTTATTTAGTAGCATGTTGTTTAATTTTCACACATTTCTGAATTTTACAGTTTTCTTATAAGAAAGTTTTCTGGCTTTATACTATAGTATACTATAGTATTCAGAAAAAGATGCTTGCTATAAATTCTGTCTCCTTAAATTTATTAAGACTCACTTTGTGGCCTGGTCTGTGTTGTCTAGGGAAATCCGCTGATTTCCATAGCCTGGATTTTGGGGAGTGTTTACTATGGTCTGTCAAGTTTACCTTCAGAGACAGATTTGCAAATGTAACTCTATATGACATATTACCATTCCACTAAACTTATAATCTATATTTAAAATTTTCATGTTTTCTGTTCTTATGCTTGGTTTGTTTAGATATAACAAAATATGTCTCCTCTCAAATCTTTTGTTGGTTATACACACAAGACAATTTGTAAGCATATTAAAGTGATTCAGTAATTGACAGTTTACAAACAGGAGATCAAGTCATGTATCCCATGCAGGATGGTGTTTCTACTTAAGTGGGATGCAAATTTGGCCAGTCATAAGAAAGTGCTATTATATGTTCTTTGATCTATCTGCTTCTTCAATATTCTCTGCATTACTGAGCACATTTAGATCACTAATGCAGAGATTATCCCTTCTGTGAATTTATCATATAAATACATTGAACTACTCATATGTTTATTTACCATATAAATTATAATATAGATGTTATAAGATATAGCAGGGATATTGCAGCCATATTGATTTATTTACCAGTCCTGACTTGGCTACTGATTACTCCGGCAATCAATTTTTCTCATATCTAAAATTAACATAATAATGCTCAAGTTTTAAGCCTGTTATGAAAAGTTTACACAATAAACATATACAATTTCTAATTTAGTGCCTAATCAGCAATGCACTCAATAAACAGTGTGTGTCTCTGTTTGTCTATATCCTCATTAGAATAAGTAAACTGGATTTCTGATGTAAGCATCAGATAACTGTTCTAGGCTTAAGTATGATAAGAGTTTTCATCCTGTACTTGATTATTGGTATTTGATTATTGGTACACCAGAGTTGAGCCTCATTCTTGGTATTCAGATACAATCTATCCCTCAGTGTCAGATTTAGTTTTGCCCTTTAAAATTCCAAATAAATGTGAATGTCAGTCACATTAATAGAAATATTGTGTGTGATCAATTATAAAGTGACCTCTTAGGTACATCCTATATAATCAATGTAATCTCAGCACTATGAAAAATATATTTATTAGAGTGATTACCTTAACTTTAAAACATATTTATATTCTAGATATAACTTGTATTGAAAAATCCCTTTATACTCTTTACATATTCAATTTCTATCAGTTTGTATATATGTGTATAAGTTTGCGTATATGTATATAATTGAATATGTTAATAAATATTTTTAAAATACAGAAATAGATTAATTATTAAAGCAGTATCATTAACCACATATTTTTTTCCTTAGATTTTTATTTATTTGAGCACAGAGGGAGACTGAGAGGGAGAAGCAGATTCCCCACGGAGCAGAGAGCCCGATGCTGAGCTTGATCCCAGGACCTTGAGATCATAACCTGATCTGAAGGCAGCGGCTTAACTGACTGAGTCACCCAGGCACCCCTAACCACATATTTCTATTAGAAAATATCCTTGAGTCCATAAATCTTTTTTATTTTTAACTATTAATATCAGGCAAGATTACAGTGATGATAATATCGTATAACTCTAATTTTGTATAGTTGTTTGGGATATTAGGTTTCATAATATCAAAATAGCTCTTGAATAATTCTTTATATTACATATTTCCACATAAGCTATAAGTATTTCAAAAAATTCTGTTTTGAAACTTCACATCTTAGGACGCTTGGGTGGCTCAGTCGGTTAAGCATCTGCCTTCAGCTCAGGTCATGATCCCAGGGTCCTGGGATTGAGTCCTGCATCGGGCTCCTCGCTCAGAGGGGATCCTGCTTCTCCCTCTGCCTGCCACTTCCCCTGCTTGTGCTCTCTCTCTCTCTGACAAATAAATAAAATCTTTAAAAAAAAACAAAAAAACTTCACATCGTATAAGAATGTTAACTTTTTGACATTATTTGTAAGTTGACAAATCCCTAGTATCAATCACATGTATATATAAAAATAACAATAATATGAAAAGAGTGTGTTTTCCAAAACACACTTTATTCTAATTCAATTTCAAACAAATTTTTAAAAACCGCTTAAAAAGACATTTCTTTGTAATTTGTCATTTTGGAAGCTCAAAATTTAAATAAAAATTTTCAAGTAATTTGCTAGAAACTGTCACCATTTTCAGCACTTGCAGAAGAAGAATTTTCAATATTGGTTTAAAGTTAGGGCCCCTAGGAAGTTTAAGGAAAAAAAATTACTAGAATAGTTCCTTTAATTACATGTTACTATGCCCCAAAGGGTTCCTAAAACCATTAAATGTCTTATTTTTTGCTTTATTCATCAGCTATCTAGACATAGCGAAACCATCAGAATATCTTAAATCCAACAGCATGATGAATCATTGCTTTTCTTTTATTTGCTGTTGCAAGATGTATAGGCATAACACAGCAAAATTATGGTGAATCTGATTGAATAAATATTTATAGGAAGGAAAATCAGTGAAGAAAATATGCATGTAAATTTCAATAGCAATGGGACAGAGTTGTATTTAAAATTTATTAAAATCATAAGGATAATTTCCCCAATACACCTTCATTGAATGTTAAGAATGGAATTATAATAGTGAATATGAGAACTGTTGACCATATGCAAAAACTAGTGGGCCACTTCTTTCATTTTTCCTCAACTAATTTTGAAGTTTTCTACCAAGTAAAAGGTATTTTTAAAAAATGCAGAAGTAACTAAAAAATGTGTAAAGGATGCTTGAATCAAAGAATCTTCATAGTGTAAGGTAAGGAGATCAATACTAAAATAGGAAGATTATACCAATAACTCTGTAAATTATTAATGACTATCAACATTTTCAGTAAAGGGATTTTTGAGATTAATCCAAATAGTTTGCCAGAAACTTGAACTAAATAGTTGAAGTGCTGAGCCTCAAAAGGAAAAATAATTCTGACTTGCTACTTGCTGTAAAAATCCCCTTTATTCTGGGCATGTGGGTAGCATGCAGTTGGTTAAGCCTCCGACTCTCGGTTTCAGCTCAGGTTGTGGTCTCAGGGTTGCGAGTTTCAGCCTGGCATTGGGCTATGCGCTCAGTGTGGAGTCTGCTTGTGACTCTCTCTCCCTCTGCCCCTCCCCCTCCACCCCCCCAAAATAAATAAATCTTTTTAAAAATCCCCTTTATTCTTCTACTGGAAGATGAAACAGATAAAACTTCAGAAATTGTTTCTTTATTTTGAATATTTATTAATTACTCCAATGCTACATTTCTAGATCCATGATATAACAGCATATTTTTCAAGTAATTATATAAAGAAATGAACGTGTGTAAACATAGGATAAAAATCTTGGTCTGCTTCAGAAATGGTAAAATTTCCCTTCTTTTGGCATTACATAACTCTTCAGTTTGTGTTTTGGTGAATTTATCACCACCGCCACCATAAAATCTTCAAAGATTGAAGAGGAAAGTAGTCTTTATCTTACCTGCTATTAAAGATAAATGTAATAACTTGCCACCAGCATCCTTTCAACAATATCTTTTACATGAAAAAGTAAGCCAAAAGTAAATAAACCTTGTGCTCTTTTACCAATAGTAAATGAACATGAACAACTGTTTACAGCACAGATGTGAAGTATAATGACCCCTGAAAGCATCTAGCTGATTCTTGTGCTGAAAAACTACTGTGCCCATGCAGCAAGTTCAAATTTTTAAAAACTGTCTACCAAAGCTTTAGTAATACATTTATAATTATCTTCAATTTTAGATTTATTCTTGTATTCCACCAATTCAGTCTACACTACTGATATAATGACAATAATAGGTAATTGACCTTAATTCTCAAACACTTAGCATTTGGCCAGAATATGTATTTGGCTTTTTTTTTTTTTTTTTTTTTTTTTTTAGAGAGAGAGTGTGTGAGAATGAGCGGGGGTGGGGTTGGGGGGTGGGGGAGATTCCAAGCAGACTCCCTACTGAGCACACAGAGCTGGAGGTGGGGCTTGATCTCAGGGTCCTGAGATCATGACCTGAGCAGAAATTAAGGGTCAGATGCTTAACTGAGCCACCCAGGCACCCCTAAAAGTGTGACATCTTAATAAAACCTCCACTCCTTTGTCCTAAGATACTGCACCTCTTCTCTGCTGATACATAAGATCTATATAATTTTGGTTATTAGGCTGATTAATTCATAATGGGAAAGTGGAAGTGACTAAATATGAAAATACCTAGAAAAGCCTGGATCCTTCTGTGCTTAATAGAAAAATATTATAGCATACCCAAAACTCATAAAGGAAAGATATGTGTGTCCTATTAGATCTTAAACCAAAGGTGAAATGAAGCATGCACTGGTAACCTGATTTCTTTCAAAGGTACCAAAGGCTTAAGAACATGTATAATTGTTCTGCCACTTAACTAGAAATTATGAGGTTTATACCAGGTGACTTTGAAAAGCATCTTGGATTGTTTTGATCAAAGTAATTGTTCACAAATAAATCTGAGAACAATTAAAGTTGAATTTATTTGTTTATGTCTTCCTCACTAATATTCAGGAAGAATATTACAAAATTCATTAATAATTAACATTGTCGATCTGCTCTAAATACAAATGCCTGCATTCAGTGTTGGATTGAAATTGACTTGAATTTGATAAGCCCAAAGAATATGTAATAATTATTCATATCTTTCATCTATCTGTAAATGAGTGGTACTTATTGGATGTTCTAGAATGGAAGGGGCTATGTGGCTTATATAATTCAAAACAATGAATTAAATTATAATATCTCAATATTTACAAAGAATGAAGAGTGTTCTGCAAAGAAATACCCAATTACTAAAATACTTTTATCGGTTGAAAGAAGAATAATTACCAAATGTTTTATTTACAAGTAGATTTTGCTCATGCTTATTTCATTTTCTTTAGGAGTCTGTCAAGTCCTTTTTGGCCTGTTTATACAACCTTTGCTTTTTTTTTTTTTTTTTTTTTTTTTTTTTTTTTTTGCCATGTGTTGTTTGTACTGGCTTTAGTGCGTTAGTGATTATACACACACATACACACAACAGCTATCACCTTCAGAGGATCTTTAAAAAAACAAGCCATCCCTATTTTAAGACATTTTCAGTATTATAATAATAGCAGAGATACTATCCCAAATAAAATTAGAAAAAAACAGAGATAAGAAGGAACTAGAAAGACAAAAGAAAGCTAAAACTAATTTTATGATAGTAATAGAGTACAGTTTTCACTTTTTATTTTTAATAATGTAATTTAAATATAAAAGCATATGTAAAGCACACTAAGGTCTGGGACTCTGAAACTTGCATTTGCTAATAGTAGAGATTTGAGATTCGGGTGGAAGATTAAGACAAATCTTGAAAGATGCATAAAATCAAAGAAAGACTCTCTATATATGATATACATGGATTTTGCTTATGCAGTCGATTTTGCCTAAAATGGAATTACTTGGGTGGTTTAGGTCATTGAACTAAACTTTTCTAATCTTAATTATCAGCAGAAATGTTGGTTCTTGTGCATATGTGGAAGTGGAATGGGTGACTATTCCAGTATCCTAGGAATGGAATTAAGATGTTTATGGTTATGGTTTAATATCCATAGGATATTTTGGATCTGTAGGAACAGAACTATATGAATCAGAGATGACAATACTAAAAAAACCTTTAATAGATTTTGAAAAATTATAAGATCTATTCAGGAGACCATAGGGATTTATTTTCTTTGCAAAGGAGAATAAATAGTATTTAAGTTTGATATCGACATTCTTATTTACAAATTTCTTTCTATTCTCCATTATATTTTATCTTATTTTCAATATTGAAATATATTATTCAATTTTATATTCCTTAGATGGAAACCTTTCAAACCACAGTCTACGTTCTCTTTTTTTCTTTAATTTACTCTAATCTCAGAAATATGTACCAATATCTAATCAGTTGCTCAAGTAAAAGAAAGTATTAGCTATTTTTTGATTCCCAAATTCATATCTTCACATATGATCTTTTCTCTGAACTCTAGACCAGTATTGTCCAATTGAAATCTGAAATGGCAGACATGTTCCATATCTGCACTGTCCAATAGGGTAGGCAATAGTCCCATGTACCTATTCAGCTCTTGAAATCTAGCAAGTCTAAAAGATGAACTGAATTTTAATTGTATTTAATTTAAATTTAAAAAGCCATATGTGGCTAGTGGTGACCATATTGGACAGCACAGCTCTAGGCATATATAGTCAACTATCTAATTTATACCTCCTTTTAGATATGCTCCAAGAAACTTAATACCCACTGGACTCAGGGCTCTTCATTTTTCAGGCCAATTTACTCAATCCCTTTCATTTTCCTATATAAAATCTGTCATTTCTACTTTTTAATCTCTTTACATCATTAAAATCTGATAGCACTATCACTATTTTAAACTCTAGTGGCTTATGTATTTTTGCTGTTTCCTTGATTATGGATAGGGTGGTGATATAGCTGGATAAGATCCCTTCTTCATGTTTCTTACATTATAGAGTCTAGAATAGTGTTATTGTATAGTAATCCCTCAGTATCTCCTGAATGTGTGAATGAATTAATAACATGCATTTAAAGAGAAAAATCACAATACTAGAGTCAGAGATCAACAGTGCCAAGATTAAAGACAAGAAGTTTGTAGCAAGATATTAATTGTACTGGATCTTCCTTTTATAAGTAATCTACCCTCAGGAAAATGACTAATTTAACCTCAGTTCCCCTCTATGTACAAATAGATGATAAACATAATTTATAAAGTTATTTTAGTGCCGGGATAATATAAAGCTTGTGTATGGGTTATAGTCGATAAATGTTGACCATCAATAGAATGGTAATAATATTGTTATTTCAGTTTTAACTTTGATGTAATGGATATCCTCAGCCAAGTTTCTTATGTTTTCTGGGATCTGTTTATTCATCTGTTCCATGGAGCAGCTGGATGTTGTACATCTCTGTTTTTAGAACTAGCAAGCCTCCCCAATTCTGAATATGAATTCATTCTCTTGTGCATATTTCAAGTGAACTGAAATTGTGCTAAATATGAACATACAATAAAATACATACTTTTCTTCCCCCTAGTCAGTATCTTTGATCATTATTTGAGGAAATTAACATTTCTTTACCTCTTCAGATTAAAATACCTCAAGGGATCACAGGATTGACCATTTAAAATAATCAATTACTATCTAGGTTTGCTTTGCTAAGTACAAATTTCAGACTATTGGCATTATTCAGTTTTCCTTAAAATTTTATCACATTTTACCTTTTGAAAATTTTGTCTCCTTGACAAATTTAATGTACAAAAGAAAAAGGCAGGAAGACATAGTCATATCTGAGTGCAAACTGTAAGACATTTTAATGTTATTTAATGATTTTAACTGGTATCTTTATAAGCAGCACAACAGTGCCAATAGATAAAAAGTAAAAGGACCCAAAATTCTGATGCACAATATGTGTTACATTCAGACACAATGAAAGGAAAGTACATCTGGAAGAAAAAGATAATGGCTTTGTCTTGGACTGAGCAGTAGAAACCCTTACTGCAGCACTTGTCCATTAATCATCAAGTTACAGTAGCAGGATCTGGCAATTGGATAGAATGGACTATTTGCATTAAAAATCTGTCAATTTAAAATGCAATAAAAACAAAAAAATCAATAATAATACATTTAAATTCAGAGTCATCACAGCACTGCAATAGCAATCAGTCATATTTACCAAGGCCACGTATGTAATAATCCTCCTGATCCCTATATAATTACTAGCTTTGCCTCGAATTATCAACAGCTCTCGTGGCTTATTGCCTCATACTTGTTTAATAAGCATCTGCAATCAATAATCTCGCCACAGAGTAAGAGGCAACCAGCCAGTCAGGCTCAGGGTGTAAATGCTGCAGAGTGATCATTACAGCCGTGTGAATGACAAGGAGGTGGCTGTGCTAATGGGAGAGGCATGCAGTAAAGAGGTAATTTAGAAAATCTGTTTACTGGAATGTGTGGATCTTACCATGGCTGCTGGTGTCTCAGCTCTGTGTAACATCACCCTTGAAAACACATCTTCAAATCCTTCCCAGGGGTGCTTGTATGGTGATCACCTCCAGCAGCTGTCTTCTGTATCTTGCTATCAACATAACACATCCAGTTCACCTGAAATGCTTTTATTCAGCTGAAGAGCAAACAGTTATTTTATTCATTCACATGTTATATGATGGAGAACAGGAATTTATATGCAAATTTGAGTATTGGTGACACTTTGATGACAAGAGTTTAAGGACCAATTGTAGTTGTCAAAAATGTTTGAAAACCACTATTAATGCCATTCACATGAAAAGTGAAATTGAAAATCCCAATAGAAAAAATGTGTTATATGGATAGCAACAAATGGCTTATTTTATTCAGTCTGTTGAGTTATAGAGATTCCCATGTTTTTACAAAAGGGACAACTGGAAATACCATCAGGACAATATCATTTAATATTTAACCTTGTAAACATTCACTATGCTCATTGCTTTTATCACTTAAAATTCAACATTTATCCATAATTCAGGAGACATAATATATAAAAACTGCCTTTGCTCTCAAAGTATTTGTATTACATGGATAGCACAGAAAAAATAATCATTTAAAAAAGGCTCAGGAGTTCTTGTTTTATATTCTTATTTGGTAGTGATATTATAGATCCATTGAACTTTTTCGGTTTTCCAAATTTTTTTATTGAAGTACAGTTGATACACAATGTTACATTTGTTTCAAGTGTACAACATACTGACTTGACAACTCTATACATTATGTTATGTTCACAAGTGTAGATACCATCTGTCACAATACAAAGCTATTATGATACCATTGACTATATTCCCTGTGCTGTACTTTTCATCTCTGAGACTTATTTATTCTGCAACTGGAAGCCTATACCTCCCACTCCCCTTAACCCATTTGCCCATCCCTCCAGCTCCCTCCCCTCTAGCAACCACCAGTTCTCTGTATTAACAGGGTTTTTTTTTGTTTTGTTTTGTTGTTGTTTTCTATTTTAGATTCCACATTTAAGTGAAATCATATGGTATTTGTCTTTCTCTGACTGGTTTATTTCACTTAGCATAATAACCTCTAGGTCTACCCATGTTGTTGTAGATGTCGCACTTTTTTTCTTTCTTATGGTTGAGTAATATTTTATATATATATATATATATATATATATGGTTGAGTAATATTTCATATACATATTTTCACTCACATCCATTTGTTTCTCAAGGGACACTTAGCTGCTTCTATATCTTGACTATTATAAATAATACTGCAATCACCAAAAGGGTGAATATATCTTTTCAAATTAGTGTTTTTATTTGCTTTGGGTAAATACATAGTAGTGGAATTACTGGATTATATGGTAGTTCTATTTTTAATTTTTTGAGGAACCTCCATACTGTTTTCCATATGGCTACACCATTTCCCATCAACAGTACATTAGGGTTCCTTTTTCTCCACATTCTCACCAATACTTGCTTCTTATCTTTTTGATACTAGCCATTCTGACTGGTATGAGGGGTTATCTCATTGTAGTTTTGATTTATATTTACCTGATTATGAGTGATGTTGAGTATCTTTTGACTTGTCTGTTAACCATCTGTATATCTTTGAAAAATGTCTGTTTCATTCCTCTGTTTTTAAAACAGATTATTTTAATGTTGAGTGGTATGAGTTCTTCATATATTTTGGGTATTAACTCCTTACCAAATAAATCATTTGCAAATATCTTCTCCTATTCAGCAGGTTGCCTTTTTGTTTTGTTGATAGTTTTCTTTGCTGTGCAAAAGCTTTTTATTAAAAAAAAAAAAACTTATTTTGGTGTAGTGCCAATAGTTTATTTTTTCTTTTGTTTCCCTTGCCCATAGAGACATATCTGGAAAAAGTGTTGCTAAGTTCAATGTCAAAGTGATTACCAGTTATGTTTTATTCCAGGACTTTTATGGTTTCAGGTCTCATATTTAAATCTTTAATCGATTTTGAGTTTATTTTTATGTATGAGAGTGGTACAGTTTTCCCAGCATCATTTATTGAAGAGACCTTCTTTTTTCCATTGTATATTCTTGCTTCCTTTATTGTAGGTTAATTGACCATGTATGCATGGGTTTACTTCTGTTCTGTTGATCTATGTGTCTTTTTGTGCCAGTACCATACTGCTTTATTGTAGCTTTGTAGTATATCTTTTTAAAAAAATATTTGAGAGCGGGCGGGGCGGGGGAGAGACTCTCAGACTCCCCACTGAGCATGGAGTCCTACTTGGGGCTCAATCTCACAACCCTGAAATCATGACCTGAGCCAAAATCAAGAGTTGACTGCTCAACCGACTGAGCCACCCAGGTGCCCCTGTAGTGTATCTTGAAATCTGAGATTGTGTACCTCCAGTTTTTTCTTTTTCAAGATTGCTTAGGCTATTTGGGGTCTTTTGTGATCCCATACAAATTTTAAATGTGTTTTAATTCTGTGAAAAATGCTGTTGGTATTTTGATAGGGATTACACTGAATCTGTAGATTGCAAGGGTAGTATGAACCTATTGACTATTTTAATTCTTCTAATCCATGAGCATGGATTATCTTTCCATTTGTTTGTGTCATCTTTAATTTCTTTCATCAGTGTTTTATAGTTTTCAGAGTATAGGTCTTTTACCTCCTTGGTTAAGTTTATTTCTAGGTATTTTATTATTTTTGGTATAATTCTAAATGCAATTATTTTCTTAATTTCTTTCTGGTATTTCATTATTCATGTATAGAGTACAACACACTTCTATATATTAATTTTGTACCTATAACTTTATTGAATTCTTATTACTTCTGATGTTTTTTGGAGGGAGGAGTCCTTAGGGCTTTTATGTATAGTAGCATGCCATCTGCAAAGAGTGACAGTTTCTTATCAATGTAGATGCCTTTTATTTTTCTTATCTTAGAGCTGTTGCTAGGACTTCCAGTAGTATGTTGAATAAAAGTGATGACAGAGTGGACATCCTTGTCTTGGTTCCTGATCTTAAAGGAATCGCTCTCAGTTTTTCACCACTGAACATGATGTTGCTGTGGGTTTTTCCAATGAATGCCTTCATTATGTGGAGGTATGTTCCCTCTAAACCCACTTCAGTGAGAGTTTTTATCCGGATGTTGAATGGATGTTGAATTTTGTCAAGTGCTTCTTCCGCACATTGAGATATTTTTATTCTTCATTTTGTTAATGTGATGTATCATATTGATTTAAAGATATTAAACCATTTTGCATCTCTAGAGTAATCACACTTCATCATGGTGAATGATCCTTTTAATGTATTGTTGAATGTGATTAGCTCCTATTTTGTGAGCATTGAACTACATTTTACGTGAATTTTAGCATAGTTCAATACTGTAAAATGTGCTGCATAATACAGAATTAAAATGTGCCCCCAGTTATTGGGTGGGATTTATTTCAGGGCTTCATACCCATTAGGGTGGGGCAGAATCTTACTGGTCTATGCTAAAGATCTCCTCAGGCCCCTATGGAGACTTTATTAAGGAAGGGCTGAGTGTGATAACCTTTTCATAGTGAGAAATTGAAGTGTAGGAAAGTGTTGCTGAATCTCAGTACCAGGAATACAACTAAGGATATAAGTAAATTAGGGCAAGTGATTTTCATATACAGGGCTATATAAGGGCTGTCAATTTAAATTTTCAGTAGTTTCTAGAATGGTACTTTCATTTATTTGTTGTCCTTACATCTTTTGGTAATTCTTTATAGTGCTAATATATATATAATTTTTTTTTAGTAACTTTGGGGAAGCAAAAAAACCTGACAAAACTATGTGTAAATCTCAGGCTTGTGGAGAAGAGAAGAGTCAAATACAGGATGAGTAGAATTAATGGAAACAAATGATTTTCTAGGGTTTGTTATAAGGAGGTAGGAAAAGCATAGGGAATTATGTTGGGATAACATGTGGCTATTATATTAAAAAGAAGATATTCACATGTGCTTTAGAAATAGAGTAAACCTAGCAAAGAAAAATATATTGTCTTTGTTTGCAACAACTGGCTCCTTATATTTCCTATATAGAGAACACCTCCATTTTAATATTTTATTAACATCTCAAACTCAAAATACCTAGTACTAAATTTATCAATTTTTCTCTTTTCATTTTTTCTTATTTCCAAAATTAGAACAGGATTAGAATTTTCCATTGTTAGAAAAATATTATATGTTCTTAGAAGTTTTATGCAAATAACTCATTAAATATATATCTAAAAGTATATAACTATAAAGCTTTATTTGTTAAAACTGAGGTCCACCCTCATATTTGTGAAATTCTGCAAGACCTTTATGATTAAAAATTGTGGCTTTTAATATAATAAACTGGAAGAAAAAATTAAGCAAGCAGAATTATCTATATTATCACCTTTTAATAAATACTGAAAAAAAATTTCAATGACCACATGCGTCTGTGTGGCCAATTATGTTGGCACTAAGTCATGCTACTTTAATTTTCCTGAGCTAATAATAAAAGCATTGAGTTGAATATTCTACTTTTGTGATGCATTCAGTTACAGTAAAGGAAAAATAATGTCCTGTACAGAAAGCTGTATAGTTCAGGTGTAGAAAAGAAGTGGGAAAATTGAGGTATACTGTGTCACAAAACCATAGAAACCTCCAGAATTAAGAGCCCATGATGAAATACTCATTATCAGTCATGTCAGCAGCAGTGATTTTCAAATGTCATTCATCATATTAATGATGAATTAATCACATTAATTTGAATGTTAAGATTTTTATTCATATTTGACATGTACACTTGATTTGATATACTATTCTTCAAAAGCTGGAAGCATTAAATGTTGCATTTGTGCATATTCAAGTTACATAAGAAAACAGTCAACACTGGCTGTTCACATATTACTCAGGTTTGAGAAACAGTGCTATAATAGAACTACTGAGTGTATGAAGAATATGTGTATTAATCCTTAATGAAGCCCTAAAGTTCAAGAAGTAGAGTCAATCTATCTAAAATTTTCTCCCCACTAGAACATTTCATAAGAACTATCATTCATCCTCAGTGTTTTTCTAACACATCAGGTATATTTCCTGCCTTTGCATCTATATTCACTGCTTACTCCCTTGACTCGAATTGCTCTCTCTCCCAGCCTCGCTGCCTTTACTTGAGTAAATATCTCAACAGTTTCTCTCCAACTCCCTCTCTCCACTCCGACTTACTATAATATATATTCTTCTGAAAGTATTGTCACTTGACACATTTTACTCATTCATATATATCAGTGTATATATCATTCAGCTGTAGATAATGTTTGTGTACATCATATACATATCATTATATACAATTTTTTCTGGGATCCCCAAAATCTCTAAGCTCCTTGAAGGACTGCAGAGCACAGCGCCTTGTAAATAGAGGGTGCACCATGAACATTGTTTTAAATGACCACAGAGTAAGAAATCTAACCAGTGTCAGTGCATGCCAAATCTCCATTATAGAAGCATATGACCATTTAAAAGGGAGACATATATTTGGGCATTTAAAGGGAAAATCTTCAAAGAAAGCCCTATCATTCCCTCCTCTCTTCTCATAAAACATTATTCAGTCCCTACACAATGAAGGATCTATTCTTTATTAAGGATTAATACACACACATGGTCTTTTTTCTTTTTGTCTGTCTCCCTTCATTTAGCATAATGTTTTGTAATGTTTATCCGTGTTATAGCATGTCTTGGTACTCAATTCCTCTTTATGGTTCTATAATGAACAATTTCTCACTGTATAGATAGGCCAAAATTCATTTACCCATTTGTCAATTGATAGGCATGTGGGTTATCTTCACTTTTGGATATTATGAATAATGCCACTATAAACATTTTTGCAGAAGATATTTTGCATGGCCATGTTTTAAATCTCTTGGACATATACTTAAGAGCAGAATTGTTGGATCCAATAAACTCTATGTTTAAAATTTTTTAGGAAAAACCAGAGTTTTCCAAGTGGCTGGTCCATTTTACATTTCAATAAGGAGTGTATGAGATTTCCATTCACTTTACGTTCTAGCTAGCACTTACTATTGCCTTTTTAAAATTATTACTATAGCCATTATAGTGGGTATAAAGTGGTATCTCTATATAGTTTGACTTACATTTCTTTAATAACTGATGATGTTTAGCATATCCTCATCTGCTCATTTGTCATCTGTATATCTCTCTTGGATAAGGGAGAAATACATCCTGCATTTTTAACTAGGTTGTCTTTTAACTGTTGAATTATAAGAATTCTTCAAGTATTCTGGATGCCAGATGCTTATCCAATATTTAATTTGCAAAATTTTCTGCCATTTTGTGGATTGTATTTTCAAAAACTTCCTTGATAGTGTCCTTTGAAACACAAAGTTGTATTTATCAACTTTTGTTGGCTTGAGCTTTTTGTGTCATGTCTGAGAAACCACTGCTTAATCCAAAGTCACAAAGATTTACACCTATTTTTTCTTCTAAGAATTTTATAATTTTAGTTAAGATTTAGGTTGTTCATTCATATTGAATTAAAATTTGCATATGGTATAAAGTAGGCACCCAAGTTACAGTTCAAAAGCCAGTTCTCCCAATATCATTTGCTTAAAAAAAAACACAAAAAACAAAAACCTTCATCTATTGAATCATCTCAGCACTTTTGTTAAAAATCAATTGGCCATAGTTGTATACAACTTTATTTCTAGATTCCCAATTCTATTTCATTGAACTGTATGTATATCTTTATCCTAGGAGAACAAAATCTTCATTACTATGGCTTTGTAGTAAGTTTTGAAATAAGGAAGTTTTATTTTTTGAACGTGGTGGTTCTTTTCAAGTTTGTTTAGCTATTCTGAGTTATGTGCATTTTTATATGAACTTTTGGATCACCCTATCAATTTTTACAAAGAGGTCAAATGAAATTCTGATAGAGATTGCAATGAATCTATAGATCGATTTGGGAGTATTATCCTCTTGACAATAGTAACTCCAATCAATGAACATGGGATATCTTTACACTAACTTAGATCTTATTTTTTTCTATATTTTGTAATTTTCAGCATATAAATCTTATACTTTTTTATTAAGTTTATTCCTAAATAATTTATTGGTTTTGATGCTATTTTATTTATTTTTTTAAAGATTTTATTTATTTATTTGACAGAGATAGAGACAGCCAGCGAGAGAGGGAACACAAGCAGGGGGAGTGGGAGAGGAAGAAGCAGGCTCATAGTGGAGGAGCCTGATGTGGGGCTCGATCCCATAACGCCGGGATCACGCCCTGAGCCGAAGGCGGACGCTTAACCGCTGTGCCACCCAGGCGCCCCTTGATGCTATTTTAAAATTGAATTGTTTTAATTTTATTTTCAGTGGATTGTTTACTGCCAGTGTATAGAAATACAATTAACTTTTTTTTTTTTTTAGAGTATGCATGAGCAGGGGGAGGGACAGGGGGAGAGTGAGAGGAGAAAGAGAATCTCAAGCAGACTCCCCCACTTAGCACAGAGCTCCACATAGGGCTCCATCCCAGAACCCCAAAATCATGACCTGAGCCAAAAATCAAGAGTCAGACATTTAACCAGGTGCCCCAGAAATACTTTTGTATCTTGTATCTTTCAACCTTGCAGAATTTATTAGCTCTAATAATGTGTATTTATGTGAATTTCTTAACAACTTCAATATACAGTATCATGTAATCTGCAAAAAGACCTAGTTCTACTTTTTCCTTTTCAAACTGAATGACTTTTTTTTTTTCCTTCCCAATTGCCCTGGCTGGAATCCTCAGTACAATCTCAAGTATGGTAGTGACAGCAGATATCTTTGCTTGTTTCAAATTGTAGAAGGAAAGCTTACAGTCTTTCACCATTATGACTGTGTTGTTAGTTTTTTGTAGATGACCTCTATTATGTTGAGATTGTTCCCCTATATATCTAGTTTGGTGTGTGTGTGTGTAAGTTAAATGCTTTTTCTTTACCAATTAAGATCGCATATATTTTATTAGTCAGTATGTATAGTACAATGATTATTTTTTGTGTGTTCAACCACCTTAGCATTACTTAGATAAATCCCAGTAAGTCATGTTGCATAACCCCTTTATGTGTTACTGAATTAGGATTGCTATTTTGAGGATTTCTGTGTTTATATCATAAGAGATATTGGTCAGTTTTCTTTATAATGTCTTTATCTGGTTTTAGTAACAGAGTGATACTTATACCATGGTATGAGTTCTCTTCTCTTGATTTTTTGTAAGCATTTGTGAAGGATTGATATTAGTGTTAAATATTTGGTAGAATTCACCAGAGAAGAAATCTGGTCATGAGATTTTCTTTGTGGGAAGTATTTTGATTATTAATTCAATTTCTGCACTTCCTGTAGTTCTATTCAGATTTTTTATTTCTTTTGAGTGGATTTCTGTAGTTTTTGTCTCTAAGAATCTCCCATTTTATCTTAGTAATACAATTTTTAGCATATAATTGTTCCTAATATTCTCTAACAATACTTTTTATTTCAGTAACCTCCTTTATTTAATTTGTGAGTTTAGGAAATTGTGTCTTCTCACATCTTTGCTTGGTTTGTTAATTTTGTCAATTTGTTGATTTTTTTTTTAATTCCTGAAAGCTAACTGGTTTTGTTGTTATTCTGTATTATTATTTCTATTCTATAATACATTTATTTCTGCTCCAATACTTATCAATTTTTCTAGTTTATGTGGAAACTACATTATTTTAAAACATTCGTATGTGTTTAGAACTATAATTTTTTCTGTAAGCAAAAATTTAACTACATCTTATAAATTAATGTTTTTATTTTCATTCATTGACACTTATTTGCTAATTTTCCTTGTGATTTATTGTTTGACGCATTGGTTAAATTGCTGCTTAAATTTCACATTATTTTGACTTTCTCAAATTTTCTTCCAACTTCATTCATTGGTGCTGAGAGAACACATTTTGTATGATTTATATCCTTTTAAATTTATTAAAATTTGTTTTATGGCCTCACAATGTCTATCTTGGTGAATGTTCCAAGTGCACTTAAAATGAATATGTATTCTGCTGCTGTGGAATGGTGTGCCAATCTGTCTTTTAATTGTATTGTTTAATCCATTCACAGGACACAGGTAGAATTTATGTATGTCATTTTGTTACTGACTTTTATATACCTTACGGATTTTTCTGTTTCTTTATTCCTCCATTACTGTCCTTTTTGATAAATTGATATTTTCTAGTATACCAATTTAACACAATTGTCATTTCTTTTACTATATAGTGTGCTTAGTGATTGCTTAAAATGATTACAATCTAGTTTAGATTAATAGCAACTAAATTTCAATAGTACACAAAAATCTATTCCAATACAGCTTCATTCCCTCTTCTTTCCTTTATACTTTTATGTTCATATATATTACATCTTTATACATTATATTTCCATAGACATATCTCTGATTATTGTTTCATGCAGCTGTCTTTTAAATCAGATAGGAAGAAAAAGCAGTTTTACAAACAAAAAATCAATTACACTATTGTTTATTTACCTGTTTAGTTCCCTATTTTGAGACACTGTCTAGTGTCTTTTTGTTTCAGCCAAAGAAGCCCCTATATCTTATACAGAAGATTTAGGGACTATTTTTCTTATTTTTATCTTGGTGGGTCTTAATTGCTCCCTCATTTTTTTTTCTTTTTACAAAAAAAAATTAGTTTGAATATAGAATTCTTGGGGCGCCTGGGTGGCTCAGTTGTTAAGCATCTGCCTTCGGCTCAGGGCATGATCCCGGCGTTCTGGGATCGAGCCCCACATCAGGCTCCTCTGCTGGAAGCCTGCTTCTTCCTCTCCCACTCCCCCTGCTTGTGTTCCCTCTCTTGCTGTCTCTATCAAATAAATAAATAAATAATCTTAAAAAAAAAAAGAATTCTTAGTTGACAGGTCTTTTTTTTTTTTTTCTTTCAAAATTTTGAATATTTCATCTCACTGCCTCTGGCTTCCATAATTTCTGATGAGAAATCAGTTGTAAATCTTATTGAGGAGCCCCTGAATGTGGTGAGTCATTTCTCTGTGCTTTCAAGAGTCTATGTCCGATCTTTGACAGTTTGATTATTGTCTCGTTATGGATCTCTTTGAAAATATCTTAATCATAGGTCACTAAATATTATAGATGCATAGATTAATGGGTGTCACTAAATTTTGTAAATTTTCAGAAACTTTTTAAAATATTCTTTTGTCCATCCCTTTCTTTTCTTTCTGGAACTCCCACTGTGTACCTACTGGTACACTTAATTTTCATAGAACTCTGGGACTTATTTTCATTAAAAAAAAAAATTGGTCCCGCAGACTGAATAATCTCAATTGACTCTTCAAGTTGGAGGATTGTTCCCTCTACCTATGCAGAACTGCTACTGTGAAATCTAATGAAATTTTAAATTTTAGTTACAGTTTTCAACTTTAGAATTTCTTTTGGTTCTATTTTATAGTTTCTATTTTCTGTAATATTCTCTATTGGCTGAAATATTACTCCCATATCTGCCTTAAGTCTTTAGACTATTTCCTTCTGTTCTTTGGATATTATCAAAATAATTGGTTTAAATCTTTGTCTATTAAGTAAAACATCTGGGCTTCCTCAGGGACAGTTTATATTGACTCCTTTTTTTCCCCCCATATATGGGAAATAATATCTAGTTTCTTTGAATGACATAATTTCCTTTTGAAAACGAGGTTCAGCAGTTTTTCTTGAATGAGTAGGCCTCAGATTCTGGCAAGTCTTTGGTTAATTTCCAGAGTTCTAAAAAGATGACTTTAACAAATTTCTTTCCAGTTTTCTTGCTGTTTTTACAGATGACAAGAATTTTTGAGGTTCTTACTTCACCATTCACTGACATCATTCCCCAAATATCATTATAATTGAATCTAAATCCCTTTAGTCAGGATTCATTAATGAAATTGCCACTCTTCCCTATTGCCTTATGCCTAGCACTTTATTCACTCTATTCATACTCTTTGACCTGCCTATGAGGACTTTGAGTGTTCAGCGCTTTGTATCAATTCATGTATTTTGAATTTCTAGGTCAAATGTGCAATTATTATTTTGGTAATTTATAACCCAAAGAATTATAAAGGTCACCACCTAATCACACACCTACTAAAATTTAATACTATATCATTTTTACACCTTTGCTAATTTGAAACTTTAAAATGCTCTCATGCTTGCTTAAATTTGCATTTTTTACAAAAGATTGGATTCCATGTATTTATAATTTGTGTTTCCGCCTGTGTTAATTGCTTAATCATCTAGTTTGCCCTTTTCGCCCATAGTTTAATTTGTGTTTAGTTGTATTCTATTGAATTGTAAAAAGCAAATTACAGGCTATGTTATTTAAAGGGGATTCACTGAATGACTGCACAGAGAAATGTTTAAGAAACTTCAAGATGGACTTCTCAAGACCTTGAATTTTATATAGTGTTTGGCATATTATGAATATGGAAAGCAGGTCTAATGCCCCAACAGTAGCAGGTTGCTCTATTCATGACCTAGTTCCTTCACTGTTTGTATTCTATTAATTTCTATAGCACACTTATACTTCAAGGCTTCTGCTTCCTCGTGGATTCTATTGTTTCTGTTTGCTATTCTTTCATTTTGTATCATTCTCTAAAACTGCTTATATATTCCATTTAGTTGATATTCAAACAACCGAGATTTTTTTAATTGGATAAGACTATAACAACCCATTATGAATCCTGTCAGTTACATAAAACTTTCATACTTGTCCACCTCATAAGTTACTAGCCATTATAGATAGCTGGATTTGTCCCTCTAGCTAGTTTTTGTAAAGTCAATATGGTACAGTTAGGTTGTAAAAGCAAAAGGACTGCCAAATGTGTGTAATGAGCAAACTGATGAACTAGTAAGAGTTTTTGTAAGATTGCATCTTTCATAGCACATCTAATGAAGTACTTCATTTGCTTGAGAATATATACATCCACTCAAATTTATATTCCTCTATATTGTATTCCTATTCTTTTGGTGAGTAATAAATTGCCACAGTTGCACTAAAAAAAACCCCATTATTATCTCATATTATCTTTGGGTAAAGAGTCTGATTATTGTTTAGCTGGGTCCTCTGTTAAGGGTCTCATCAGTCTTAGATCAAAAAGCTGGCTGCATTTTCATCTCAGATTTTAGGTCCTCTTCCAAGCTCGCTAAATGTCAGTTTTTGTTTGTTTGTTTGTTTGTAGTTTTAGTATTGAAGAGCCTGTTTTCTTGCAAGCTGTTAGGAAACGACTACCCTTTCTTTGCCATCACCCTCCCCTTATAGGTCTTCGAGTAACACTGTAGTTTACATCATCAAGGCCAGCAAAGTAATTCCTTCTAACTCTACTATGACAGAGTCTTATATATCATAATTATGGAGGTGTTTATCCCAACGCTTCGTCAAAGGATGTAACCTAAATAAGGAAGTAAATATACCTTCAGATTCACAGTATCTACCCAAACTCAAGGGGGAATGGTTATACAGAACATATACGTTAGGGGACAGGAATCCTTGAGGGAGCATCTTCTATTTCTAATAAGTTGTAACTTTATATACAAGTTTAGATCATTTCTTATCACCACAATTGTCATAATGTCTCTGACAATATATATGACCCTCATGCTACTGTTTTTGCTTGAGCTCTAAAGCTGTTCTATATTTCTTGATTTGTAAAAATCTTCTTCATCCTGCTTAGAATGCCAAATGCATCTAGTCCTACATGCTGTATCTGTGACCTAAATTAGTAGAAATTCCAAAACAGGTTTTCAACCTCACCTTAACTACAACATTTGAAATACTATCCCAAATGTGTATACTCAGATTGTCAAGAACTCCTGAGGCAAAAAAAATGCAGGATAGGAGAGTTACAAAGAGAAATTTGTTACTTTCTATCCCTTCTCTTACTAATATAAATGTTGTAAAATATTTATGAGGTAAAACATAAATATGTATACATATATAAAGTATGGGACCAAATCACGCTTTACAGAGTTAACACATAGAGCCACAGACTACATCAAGAAATATAATATAGAATATTACCCCAGAAACTCCTTTTGAGAGCCATCCTATTACTAGTTTACCCAGAGGTAGATGCTATTCTGGATTCAAATATCATGGTTTAGTTTATCTTTATACTCTACGGAAATGAAATAAGGGTATATGCTCCTTTATGTCTGGTTTCTTTTGTTCAACATTTTGTGAGATTCTTTCATGGATTTGCAACATATAAGTGAATGAATACACTACAATTTGTTGATCTACCTTCTTGGCTGCTTTTGGAGATTTTCTTTTTGTGTATGTTTTTTGATAATTTTACTGATACATATATTTCTTTCCTTTCTTCCTTTCTTTCTCTGCTTGGTGTTTCATAACTTGACTTTTTGGGCTGATGCCCTTTATTAGGTTTTGAAAATTGCTAGGTCTATTTCTTCATATATTGTTTCTACTCAACCCTTTCACGACTCCAATTATATACATGATAAATATTTTCACTGTGCCCTGTTTTTCTTTTATACTCTTTCCTCTGTTTGTAATCAATCCTCCCCCCCCCCCCCCACCGCTTTGGAGAAATTTGTATATTTCCTATTGACCTGTTTTCAAATTCACTAATTCTCTCTTCTACTGGGAAACTTTCCTTGTATATGTGTGCTCTTCTGACACATAAGTATTCCTTCTTATTCTTTTTTAATTGAGGGATAATTGACATATAACACTATATTTGTTTCAGTTTGTACAACATAATATTTATACTCCTTACAACATGATCACTATGGTAAGTCTAGCTGCCATCTGGCATCTTAAAAAGTTAACTTTTAGGATTTACTCTTTTGGCAACATTCAAGTATGCTTTACCGTATTACTGACTATAGTCAGCATGCTCTACGTTATATTCCCATCTTACTTTATAACTGAAAGTTTGTACTTTTTAACCCCCTTCACTTGTATCATTGCCTCTTCTGGTAACCAGCATTCTGTTCTCAATATCTACGATTTTTATTTTGCTTGTCCACATGCCTTGTTTTTTAGATTCCACATAGAATGGAATTTGTCCCGTTTTTACCACTTTGCACGATTACCTTAAGTTCCATCCATGTTGTTACAAACAGTAAGGCTTCATTTTTCTATGGCTGAATAATATTCAATTGTATGTATATACAACATTTACTTTATCCATTAACCCTCAATGGACATATCTTGCATATCAGTAAATAATGCTTCAGTAAACACTCCACATCTTTTTGAATTAGTGTTTTCATTTTCTCCAGGTAAATACCCAGAAGTAGGATTGCTGAATCATATGGCAGTTCTATTTTTTCTATTTTTCAAAAAAAAATTCATACTCTTTCCACAGTGACTACACCAACTTACATTCCCACCAATAGTGCACAAGGGTCCCCATTTATCCACACCCTTTCAACACTTGTTATTTCTTGCCTTTTTGATAATAGCCATTCTAACAAGTGCAAAATAATATCTCCTTATGGTTTTGATTTGCATTCCCTGATGATTAGTGATGTTCAACACCTTTTCATGTGCCTTAGAAAAATATCTATTCAGGTCCTCTGCCCATTTTTATTCAGATATTTTTGCTATTGTGTCTTATAAGTTCTTTATATATTTTGAATATCAACCTCGGTATTAGATAGGCTTTGTAGATATTTTCTCCATTTAGTGGGCTGTCTTTTTATTTTTTTGGTTTCCTTTGCTATATAGAAACTTTTCAGTTTGATGTCTCATTTGTTTTTCTTTGTTGTCTTTGCTTTTAAAGTGAGATCTAGATATTCGTTGCCAGGACCAATGTGACATAGATGA
Source organism: Ursus maritimus (assembly GCF_017311325.1). Classification (NCBI taxonomy): domain Eukaryota; kingdom Metazoa; phylum Chordata; class Mammalia; order Carnivora; family Ursidae; genus Ursus; species Ursus maritimus. The sequence continues at coordinate 36,632,607 of NW_024426996.1, read as the reverse complement.
CCACCTATGTTTTCTTTTAAAAATTTTATGGTTTCAATTCTTATATTTAAATTTTTAATCCATTTTGAATTACTTTTTGTGTATGGTGTAAGATAGCAGTCTAGTCTCATTCTTTAGTATGCGACCTGTCCAGTTTTCTCCACACTATTTATTGAAGAGACCATCCTTTCCCTACTATATATCCTTGGCTTTTTTGGTCATAAATTGACTTACATGCATGTTTATTTCTGGGATCCCTATTCTGTTCCATTGATCTGTTTTTATATGCCAGTTCCATATGGTTTTGATTACTATAGCTTTGTAGTAGTTTGAAATTAGTGAATAATGCCTTCAGATTTGTTCTTTTTCAATATTGGTTTGGCTCTTCAGGGTTTTCTATGGTTCCACACAAATTTTAGGATTGTTCTATTTCTGTGAATTTTGGTAAGGATTGCACTGAGTCTGTATATTGCTTTGGGGAATATAGACATTTTAATAATAATTCTTCCAGTTCATGTGCACTGAATATTTTTCCATTTCTTTGTATCACCTTCATTTTTTTTCATAAGTGACCTAGTTTTCAGTGTACAGGTCTTCCGAAGTGTTCTTTTTTGTTACTCAAACTTTGTTAGTTAGGTTGGCAGTAGGGGTTGTGGTGAGATGTTTCTGTTGTTTTGATTATGCTTCAAATTTATTTTGCCTTTTTCTCTTTACACTTAAATAACTTTTGCAACCACAACCATACCCCAAAATGGCTCTTAACAAATGTCTTCATTTATTAAATACAGCAGTCAATTTCAATCCTTATCTTGCTTTAACATAGGATAATGTTCTTATCAAAACATATTCTGCACATGGCTTCCAGGACTCTAAATTTGCATCATCCCTTAGGATTGCTTTCTCTCAGACTCCTTTGCAAAGTCACTTTTATTTATACCTTCTATTAACACTGGGATTCTCCAGACTTGTTTTTGGTCTTTTAATCTTGATATCTATGCTGATTCCCTAAATGATGTCATCTAATAGCATGTCCTTACATGCATCTATGTATTGATGAATCCTAAATTTATATTTCTAAGCAAGGCATCTTAGACTCTCTAGAGTTACATACCCAACTGACTACTTGAAAATTTTACATGCGTGTCTAGTAGGCTTCTAAAACTTTTCTAAAAAAGTTATTTTACCCTCCATTAATCTCCTATCAGTTCTGTTCTTCTTGATTATTTTGCATGGCTACTCCCTCATTCAATTAAAAAAGATGTATTTCTCTTCCCTTTTTTCTCAAAAATATCCTCCAGTTAATGCTGTTGGACTTACATAAAGAATATATCTACTTTCCAACATTTCTGTTGCTACCACTCCGTTTCAAGACACCAATATGTCTCTCATAGTTTTTTTGGTGGCTCCTAATTGTCTCTGGATTCCATCTTTATTCTTCTTTGGTCTATTATCAACATAGCAGTTGAATTCATTCTATTAAAATGTAAGTTAGGTCATGTTATTTCCCTGCTTACAATTTAGTTATTTCCTTTCTCGTCCAGAGAAAATCCAGTTCTTCTGTTGTCCTCTAAGACACTGCATGAATTAGTTCTATTGCTTTTGGACATATTTCCTAACACTTTATCCTTCTACACTTGCCTCCTCCCGATTTCTGGCAACCTGCAAGCTGCTTCTCCAGAGCCTTCACACTTGCTATTCCCAGGTATCAATAGGGCTTATTCCACCACTCTCTTAAATGCTTACACTCAAAGATCATTTTCTCAGTGAAAGCTTCCATGGCCATGATGGCAATAATTTCAGCCGCTCCTTGCAGATATCACATAACATCATACAAAACTTCATGTTTTTCTCCTTGACGCTTGTCATACACGAGCTTTCTATTTTACGTATGCAATATATACCTTTTTGTCACTAGAATATAAACTGAATGTGTAAGGATTTTTGCCCAGTTTATGGCTAGATCTCAAGAATAGAAAAAACCCAAACAAAACAGCAGCTGGTACATAACGGTGCCCTGACAATATTATTTATGTGAATTAAGACATCTTTCTGTAGCCCAATATAGCATTTTCAATACTTCATGATTAAGGTCTCCTTTATAACCTTAACACGTCTTTTCCACATAGATGTTCATGGTGGGCACTTTATATTCTTCACATTACCACAGAAAGGTGATCAAGTGTGCTTTTGCATCACAACATAAACGAACAGTGGCATACTCTGCTCCTTGCAAATAACAGGCCTGAAGTTTTGAGTGATCGTGTGTATTTGGGTTGAATTATTAGGAAGCACATTGTGGCCACACGTTTAAGTAAGCCAAGTTCTGGATCTTCATTTATTAATATATCAATACTAAAACTCTTAATTCTATTGATACCTGTTTTTGTTTCACTCTGCTTTAAACTCAGAAGGTGAAGATAGATGAATGCTTAATAATGAACCTGGAAAAAAATAAAACATTGAGAAATAATTGAGTGGCATTTCCTGTGTAAACTAGCATGTACTGCATCACCAAGGGGATGGCTTAAATTTTTAGTGCTTTTATAAATTTGATCTTGCATTTTTATTGCAATGGTTTGTAACTATATTGAGACTGGATTTTCACTACTGTGGATCAAATGTGTGGGCTTAGAAAATACAAGTCCAGATAGGCCTCTCTAGTTTAATTTGATATTATCCATGAATATGTCTTTTTAAATAAGTAATGTTCTATATAGAACATTCTGCTGTATGTTTTGTGCCAGGCAAAAATAGGTAGTGTTAGAACAAGTGCTTGAGATTCTGTTCCTATATAGAATATTTTAATCTAAAATTAGGGAAGAAATGGTAGGAGAATTTTGGAATTATGTGCTTGTCCTTAGCCCGCAACTCTACTTGTGACCACTACTATATCAGAGAGACACAGGAAGGATTTCCCAATAGAAAAGCCATTAATTTTATGATATATCATTTACTTTAAACAAAGATTATGCTGTTTTTAGGGCTCAAGATTAAAAAAAATAATTGTTCAACCCCAAAGTTTAAGTCAAGTCCTTCAATTAAAAGACCAATGCTCTGATTTTGCCCAGAAAAATCAATGTTGATTTTAAAAACATTTCTTCCTTAATACTCAAACAGGAGCAGTTAAAACCTGTTTTTTCTCAAAAAGGGATTTTATTTATTACCCCTCTTAAATTTTATCAGTAGTAAATCTATCTTCTGTGGAGTGCCAGCCCCGTAGATAAATGAATGGTTTCTGGGTATGTTAAAGTAAAGACATATGTTACATATAACCTTTTGTATCTGCACTTCCTTGGCTGGTTGAACATTCCCTAGCTTGATTATAATAGAGAAAAAACCCAAAGGATTATGCATATATTTCTCCATCTTCAAGATTATAAAGAATATTATCATTTTCTACTGTTTTCTAAGATGTAAGTCTTTGGACCTGGTCAGCCCTGACATGCTATCCAGTATTTGGGAAAGCAAGCATAGTACAGCAGTCCTAAAACAAGTTTGGTGGCTGAGGAACACTGGCTTACAGAATGTCCGTATCCAGTTCTACAAAGCTTTAAAGCTGTTCCTAATAAAAAGCTTCACGAAGTTTGGAAAACAGATCATGTTTCCAACAAGCTGAGATTCGTTTTTAAGATCTTTATCAGGATGTGCTCTGGGAGATGGGATAAATGGAAACCCATGAGGGACTATGCAGTAGGAGCAGATAAGGAATAAGTATGGGGGAAAAATACTCTAAGATAATCAACCAACCAAAAGTCCTTGATTAATTACATTGGTATTCCTGCTCTACTTATTCTCCACAGTTGTTGTTAAAGCTAGTAATAATCCTCTTGGTTTAGGTACAATAAAGCAAGGCTACTTTCTTTTCACGCAATCTCAATAGTTAGATAAATTCCATTAACCCAAGGGATGCATCAACTCCTTAAACAAAGACTTTTCAAGGCACAATCCTATTGTAAAAAGGTCCAAGAAGCCTTTTCATATAACATTTAAAGGCAGACTATATTACTTCACATTTCCTTGTGGATTTTAAAATGTATCTCCAATTCCAGCCATAACCATTATCATCATTAGTGCACAACTATTAAGGGGTTACTATGTGTTAAGTATTATAGTTTACAGAGTCATTTGACTTTCCCTCATTACAGAAAAAAAAGTTGCATTTTAAAACAAGTCCTTGATCTTCAACTTTCTTTCAGTTCACTTTCCAGGCAGTTCCACATCATACTGTCTCTACTTAGAACTTGCAATTTTTCCCTGTTATCTCTTCTTGACAGTTCCTCGTGTATTATAGCTCCATGGAGATGTTTCATATTTTATTCTAACTCCTGTCATTTGCTTGACACAGCACTTCTAAATAAAAAAAAATGTACACTGCATATTACTGTTTCTCATAGGAAAGTTTTTGGCATTTTGTGTGAGATGTTATTCTTTATATAGGAATGCCCCTCTTATTATAAAACGATTACTGTTCCTGACCCTGTCCTCAAAATTTTATTACATATACTTGCAAGAATAGAACAAAAATGTTTCCATTCTTTCACAAATGCCCTTTAAGAGAGTGATGCCATCCTTGCTTGAGAACCACTGCATCTAAACAAACTAAACATTCTCCAAAATTCAAGCATTACTATTTAACAGATGTTGGAGACAATAATTCTACTAACATATTAGAAAAATGCCTGTTATATTTTGCAGTAAATACATATGTTGTTGGGTTGAATTCTGACTCAGCTGACATCCCCAGATTGAAAACTCTTGAGTCATGGAGACGGCAGCATGGTAGCAACCGAGGTGTGAGAATTGTGGGACAGTGGCCATGGAGGCTGTGCTGAACAAGCTGGTGTCTGTGGATGGCCTGCTGAAGTTTGAGAAGACATTTCAGTCTGAGAAGGCAGCAGGCTCCATGTCCAAGAGCATGCAGTCTGAGTGTGCCTGGTGCGAAGTAAGTACAAGGACATCCACGAAGGCACTGCACTAGAGGAACAGCGGGATTAGGTCTTCTACCTGACTCTGGGGAACTACCTGCTCAAAGAATAGAAGTCACTCAAGTATGTGCGGGGGCTGCTGCAGATACAGTTCCAGAACACAGCTGCAGACACAGCTCCAGGCCAAGGAGCTAGAATGGCTCATTGACAAGGCCATGAAGAAAGATGGACAACTGGGCATGGCCATTGCTGGAGGCATGACCCAGGATGGGACGGGCCTGGCTGGACTCATCGGACTTGCTGTATCCAAGTGCAAATTCCGAATGAGCCTGTGCCTCCTCCTCTGCCCAGGGATATGGACAAGCCCCTGGAGAACACTTGGAGATGACAAACTACGAGATATTCAGTGTAGTTCACTACGATGCGAATGTTATCAAACATTTTTTGTTGAAAGAATTCTTTAAATATAAAAGGCAGTTCTGCAGCCCCTGTCAAAGTTGCCTGATTCTGTAGCCCGGCTCTTTTCTGGAGGCGTAGATAGCAACATGTACACGCAGGGATTATAGCTATGCGGCATTAGGTAAATTTGACCTTATATTTTTCAGTGTGTCTTCTAAGTTATCCACAATAAGCATCATAATGTAAATTGAGAAAAATCATTAGACACTGTTTGCCTATTATTTAAGAAATTTCTATCTTTCTCTCAATGATACAGGAAATTCTGAGGTTTTTAAAGAAGACCACAAAGAGAGCAAGCCTAGAAGTGAAAATTGCCATGATTATCCAATGAAATAACTACGCCAGATAAGTAACTAATGCCACTCTGTTTTCTAACACTCAAAACCTTCTCAAATTATGATACAATGATGTGTTCATTTTAGTTATCTAATTTTAAAAGTTGCTATTGCTTAAAATGCTTAAATGTACAGATTTACGTACAAATATTGGTGCTGTAGCTTGCTTACTGATGTGGTATTTAAAATGTTAACTTTTATATTCTTTAGTTTTCTGGTTTTTTTAGGGACACAAGATACCTTCAAATGTTGTAACAAGGATTAAATAAGAAACTATTAGATATGATAGAAATAGAAATAAAAACTTAGGAAGTAAAGCCTGGAATATTAGTGTTCAAAAATTGTAGATATAATTACGAAGTTTTGTTTTTTTTTAAGATTTTATTTACTTGAGAGAGAAAGAGAACACACACATGCGGTAGGGGGGTGGCAGAGGGAGAGGCAGACTCCCCACTGAGCAGGGGAGACCGACAAGGGGCTCCATCCCAGGACCCTGGGATCATGACCTGAGCCACCCAGGTGTCCCTGAGGTTGTTTTGATAATTTAGAAATCGTCTAAAATGTTTTAATTTCATAACTATTTATGTAACTACTTCTAGAATAATGGAACTCCAAAAAATTTGCAAAATACAAACCCACATTCTCCTGAACCTAGAAGTCTAAGGCTTTCTCCTTAAACAAAAATACATCTGAGTAAGGTGGTGCTTATGGTACAAATTGTATGTTTTTCTACTATGTATTCCATTTTTACATTTTAATGAGAGTGAAAAATTAAAATTTTATTATTTCATTTCCTTTTCAATTTGTTAGTGTTAAAACTGACTTGCAAAAACTTTAAGAGCATAAAGTGAAAGGAGAATATATCCTTAAAGTAACTTTTCAAATAACCTAGAAATTGTAAAAGGGAAAAGGCAGAACTCCGAATTGCCAGATTTCTTTTTGCTAAATTAATAAACCACATTTCAAGTTAGCCCTCCCATCCTCAGTTTTTATTTTTCATTTAGATTAAAATATTGAAAAATTAATCTATGTAAAAGTGAAATCTGTCAAGTTTATTTGTTAGGATATCTGAGTGAACTGAAAGTATATTTCCCCGTACCTGTCGAGGGATGACAAACTTACTTTCAACTAAAGTTTTTACATTGCACTGTTTAAACTTCTCATTTTCTAACATTACCAAACAGGATACTTTGAAGATTATGTTTCAATAGCTAACTACAGAGATTCTAAATTAAAGAGTACCTGTATCAGGGTGCCTGAGTGGCTCAGTGGGTTAAGCATCTGCCTTCCGCTCAGGTCATGATCCCAAAGTCTTGGGATCGAGCCCTGCATTGGGCCCCTTGCTTGCTCAGCGGGGATTCTGCTTCTCCCTCTCACTCTCTTTCTGTTTGTGCTCTCTCTCTCAAATAAAAAAATAAAATCTTTAAAGAGTGCCTATACCAATGTAGTGAAAACCATTAAGTATTTTGAAATTTTTTGCAGATATTATAATCTTAAAGCTTCAAAAGTCAAAAATATACTAACATATCTTGGTAAACATTTATTCTAGTATATATACTCAATTACGAGTAGCTTTTTAAGCACATATAAAGATTCCTTAGTCTATATTTTCTGTACAAATGTTGCATGTAACAACTTTTGTAAAAACCACATAGGCTTAAAGAGTGTTTTTATTTTAGAGAGTGAGCCAGCATGCGTGCGTGAGAGAGTGCACAGGAGGGAGAGGCAGAGGGAGAGAGAGTATTAAGCAGGCTCCATGCTGAGCGAGGAGCCAGATGTTGGGCTGGATCTCATGACCCTGAGATCATGACTTGAGCCTTGAGCCACCCAGGCACCCAAAGAGTGTTAGTATTCTGTATTTTAGTTTGTTCATATTTAATAAAAACATAATTATGAAAGTAATTATGCTTCCCTAATACTTTATCAAATTGTAAATTTATATTATGTTTTGTGCTATGCTCAGTAACCTCTTTTTTCTTGGACTAAATTTGTTATTTGATATTAAAGGAGCTTTATAAGTACAAATGTGCATAACTAAAGTCTTTAACCATTTTGTCTATGTCTTACCTCCCAGTTAATTACATATGCAAAGTAACTCTATGGTCTTTGTCATCCAAGTTAAATTTTCACTCAACCAAAGGTGTTTTAGCTTAGGCAATAGTCGTTGTATAAACAATAAACAATATTTTAAAGAAAATGAATTCTAAAGTCTCCATCGTTTAAAAATATGCTAAATCATGATATATGTATATGTACATAAATATATGCATGGAATACATTATCTAATACATAATAAAACTATTATATCTTACAAATTTTACAACTAACTTTTCAGTAACAGATATATTTGATTATGCACTGACATACCTGGTTATCAGATTAGTTCCTTATAACCATGAAAAGAAAAATCTGGCTGGATTTCTTGAAGATATAGCATCATTTAGAAAGTTTTATTTAAAATAGATTTTAATGTCATTTCTACTAGTTGGTAAAACTTAAATATTAGAGGCTAAATATTTGCTATCATCAGGACTGATTTTATTTTTAAAAATTTTTAGATATTTTATTTATTTATTTGACAGAGAGAGAGAGAGCACATAATTAGGCAGGGTGAGGAAGAAGCTCTGCTCAGCAGACAGCCCAGTGTGGGGCTCAATCCCAGGACCCTAGGAGCATGACCTGAGCTGAAGGCAGATGCTTAACTGACTGAGCCACCCAGGTGCCCCAGCAGGATTGATTTTAATATCTTGTTTTGCTTACTCTTAGAATAACTGGACTAGATAGAGAATTCAAACTGGAAGAATATGACAAGGGATGCAACCTAAATATAATTATTAAATAAATTAAAAGCAATTGCTGGTACCTATATGAGTTAATTACCAATGCCTTATATAGTTTCATATTTTTTCCTGAAGCTTAGAATTTTATCAAAAACAGACATAAAACAGCATTTCCTTAAATTTATTCCTCAAAAAAAGATACTGTAGAAAAATTAAATTGAAAGATGACAAGAGATTTCAAAATTGTATCATGTCAATGATAAATTCCTGATTTTGAGGATTCTACTTTGCTCAGGAAAGAGTTCTTTGTTTATAAGAAATGCACACTGAAATATTTAAGGATAAATAAACACAGTATTGTAGTTGTTTACTCACATTAAGCAAATGGAAAAAATGCAAACAATTTTTGAATCTGAAAAAGGTATATACAGCATTTCATTAAAGTATTGTAGCATTCTTGCAATTATCCTTTGTTTGAAAGAGCCAAAAAACCAAAATAGGTATACAAAATTTAGTTAGAGATTTAAAAAAAAATAGCCTACTAATCCAAGTTAAGTACCTTTTTTCAGTTAAGATATAATGCAAGCAATTTCAGGTAGTCCTGCAGTCCTCAGACAGATTTTTAACGTTTTTTTTTTTTGTTTGTTTGTTTGTTTTTAAGTAGTAACACGACTGTATCTGATTTGTTGCAAATAAAGCAATCACAAATTAGCAACGAACAGTCGAAGGATTTTGAAGAGGCCTTAACCAAATAATATTTAACAGGCCAATTATAATGACACTATACAGAGGAAATACCGATCATTTTTTGTTGGTAAGATGTGTTGAAGCCATATATTAGAGTTTGCTGTGTAAATACAAATTATAGAATTAGACCATCTAGCTTCTAATCCATATTTTGGCTCTTAGAAGCTCTGTGCCCATAGGCAAGTTACTTAAACCCTCTTCCTTCAGTTCCCAAATCTGCAAAATGGGTGCAAAAAAAAAACCCAAAATAGAGTTAAGCAAATACATATATATATAAACTGTTTAAAAATATATATATATAATTTGGTACAGGATATATATGTATTTAGGAAATATATATATGGTACAATCAGATATGGAAAATTAAATTTGTGTAACTTGAGTATTTTCTTCAATGGAAGTTTTACAGAGCTCACCTGAAGCCTCCACCACAGCAAGCATTCCTCTTTGCCACTCTGTAGCATTCACTAAGAAAATATTTATAGTTCGGTCAGAGATCATTTTATGTACGTAACTTACTCATCATTATTCATGTATTCACTTAACTATTTATATATTGAATCTACTATTTTGCCAATCTGGAGAAAATGCATAGAAATACCTAAAATGAAAGATATGGACACATTGTATGTGTTTCTGCAGAGAGAATTTAAGGATGTTGCGTGGGAGGTCTTGGGAAGGGTTAATAGAGAAGACCTAACATAGATGTTATTTAAAATGTGGTTCGAAGGGAGGGGTTTCAGAAATTAGAGTGGGATAGAACAGCATTCCAAGTAAAAGAGTTATCCAACTGAAAACCTGAACAGATTCTCAAATCCACAATAGCATTAAAAGTTTTATTTTTAAGCTATAGTTGATATCATCTCTCCTTAAAAGTCTCAAAAGATTCTTCTGCTCTTTAAATTTTTTTAATTGAGAATGCCAGACCTTTAAAAATAGAGCTCTCAAGATTAATTTAGCCAGTATGAGGACTCATTCAATGTGTGTGTGGTGGGGAGCAGCCCAGAAGACCAATGAAAAGTGATTCCAGTTGTGACAGATAACCATCTACCAGGAAGGATCCCAAGAGTAAACAATAAAAAGAGTTTGGCTACAGGGACTATAAAATGCCAGACTATATTTAACAAGGAATAGGACCAAGAAACATAACCTCTATAAAGAATGCTATAAAAGTTTATTTAGTAATATAAAAAGATTTGAATAAATGGAGAGATACATTATATCCTTGGATAGAAAACTGGATAATGCAAAGATGGCTAACTGCTAGGGCTAGCACATTTTAATCCAAACCCTAGAAGGGTTTTAATCCAAACCTTAGAAGATTTTATCTTGAGATTCTCCAGATTCATTCCAAAGTTCATCCAGAAAAGAAAATGAATCAGCTGTTTAAATAGCTTACTTTTTGTGTATTTCTATCAGATATATGTAAATTCAACCAAAATAAAAATGTAGTATTAAGACATGAATAAACAATACAAACACATGCAGAATAATGGTATCCATTATTTCTGTGAGTGTAATTTAGAAAAGCATAAACTATAATATCAGAAAACTCACAAAAAGGTATTTGAAGACAAGCAACTTTGAAAAAAATGTTTAGCCTAACACCTTGCCACACTATATTTTTTCCTCTAAAGAATAGACTATAAACATTGGAAAATAAAAATATTGTCTAATTCTACAGAGACAGATAACAGTCTAAGATAAAAATTATGGTTGTACAGAAACTTCATAATTATACATAATTTCACTTTAGTGTATCAAAAATATATCAGTGACTGAGAAAATATATTTAATGAATTTCCTATAAGTTTATGCATTTTTAAAAATCAGTAGTATAAGCAAAAATATGAAGTCATAAAACAGATATTGCCTCAATCAATCACATTTGAAAACTTAGTTCAATAAGTCTCCATCAACATGGATTATTCTATTACTTTCAAAAAGGGTTGGCATTATAAGGTGAAAATATGTTCATGTCCTTTAACTCACTCTTCACATTTTTGGGAACCTATTAAAGGGAAGTAGTTGAATCTATTAAAAAGTACTGGGGCAACTGGGTGGCTCAGTCAGCTAAGCAACCAACTCTTGATTTCAGCTCAGGTCAATGATCTAAGGGTCGTGAAATCAGGCCCTGTGCTCAGTGTGGAATTGAGCCTGCTTACGATTTTCTCTCTCCAATTCCTCTGTCTCTCCCCGGCAATCCACTTGTGCACACTCTTAAAAAAAAAAAAAAAGTACTACTAAAGTACACAATAAACACTATTGTGATATTCTCATATCATAAACATGCTCAAATTATAAATAGTTGGTCCTTTGATACAAATATGTGCACTAATAAAAAATGAGGAACAAGGGCTCCTGAGTGGCTCAGTTGGTTAAGCATCTGCCTTCAGCTCAGGTCATGATCTCAGGGTCTAGGGATGGAGCCCCACGTAGGACTCCCTGCTCAGCGGGGAGTCGGCTTCTCCCTCTCCCTCTGCCCCTCTCCACCCACACCCCCCCACTCATGCTTGCTCTCTCTCTCTCTCTCTCAAAAATAAAATCTTTTTAAAAAATGAGTTACAAAAACAATTGGGAAACAGTAATGTTTGTGAAAGACACTTCGTGTGTATATATGTATGAGAGAGGAAGGTACTTAGAGATAATAGGCTAAAAAATGTGGTTATTTTAATTTCTTTGAACTTTCATGTCTTTACCTATTCAAAAACCTAACAGGATTTTTGTAAGCACAAAAGAAGGAAAAATTTGAAGCACACTGGAGTGCTATAATCCATGTAAAAGCACATATAAAGCACACGGCAAAGAGTTTATACATAAAAAGCAAACTGTTACACTACTTGCTTTTGCCTATGCTTTTCATTAGCAAGCTTATATTCTATGCATTTATGTAACACTTTAGATTCAAATAGAAGTAATATTTTAAACATTTTTATGACTTGAATTATGCACATAGTGTTACATTCACAGTTACACACTTCACTTGAATCAACCAAGAAAATATAGCTCTTTAAATTTTCAATAACTGATCACACCTTCCTTCTCTGTTGTGTAACAGAGAAAATTAAACTTGCCAATAAACAGTATATCAATCTTTTCAGGGTTGAGCTGCCTCTGTTGCATTTTAAAATGTGCTTTTTAGTAAGTAGACAAAACATCATCTCACCATAATAAAATAGAATTGAATAAGGGAGTGTTATGTAATCTGTTAAACACATAAGGTACTTAATACATTAATCTTTAGAATAATCAGAGGTCATCAAATGTGCCTCAGCACAGGGAAAGAATTTATAAGACCACCTTTTTCTCAATTTCTTGCTCATTAAGCAACATTCTGATAAAAACTTGATTTTCCAAGTACACAAATACTGAGAAAGGAGTATGCTGAGGGATATAAACTAGTATTTAAAATACAAAAAATATGTGAACCCATTCCTCAGGTTGAGGAATTTTCCTTTTAACGTGTCAACCAGAATCTTGTCATCTGGGTAATGTGAATCCATTCTTGAAGCCTAATAGAGTTGAACCTTCAGGTCTGAGAATCTGAAGACAACAGCCTGGTCTCAGTGACACTCCCATGTCACTCACTCAGTGACATGGGAGTGACTTGATAGCAGTTGCAGAGGAAGACATTTCAGCCTTCCAACAAACACCAATTTTTAATATGGGCAAATGATATTTTCTGACCCTTTGGGGGAAAAAGCTATGCAAATGAGCTTCAAGTTTCCTACCTCCACCTTCCAAACATTGCCATACTCATAATTCCAGGAAAGCAGTGATCCAATATTTCACAGACCAGTGTTCTCTCTCACCTTCAGGGGTCAGAGAGGAGATATTTTTTAAAATGTACAGGTTATACGCGAGAAACAAATAAACAAATCATAAAATGGGCAGAAGATATGAACAGACACTTTTCCAATGAAGACCTACAAATGGCTAACAGACACATGAAAAAATGTTCAAAATCATTAGCCATCAGGGAAATTCAAATCAAAACCACACTGAGATACCACCTTACACCAGTTAGAATGGCAAAAATTAACAAGGCAGGATACAGCAATTGCTGGAGAGGCTGTGGAGAAAGGGGATCCCTCTTACACTGTTGGTGGGAATGCAGGTTGGTGCAGCCACTCTGGAAAACAGTGTGGAGGTCCCTTAAAAGTTAAAAATTGAGCTACCCTACGACGCAGCCATTGCAATACTGGTTATTTACCCCAAAGAAACAGACGTAGTGAAGAGAAGGGCCATATGCACCCCAATGTGCATAGCAGCATTGTCCACAATATCTAAATTGTGGAAGGAACCGAGATGCCCTTCAACAGATGACTGGATTAAGAAGCTGTGGTCCATATATACAATGGAATATTACTCAGCTATCAGAAAGAACGAGTTCTCAACAGTTGCTGCAACATGGATGGCACTGGAGGAGATAATGCTAAGTGAAATAAGTCAAGCAGAGAAAGACAATTATCATATGATTTCTCTCGTCTATGAAACATAAGAACTAGGAAGATCGGTAGGGGAAGAAAGGGATAAAGAAAGGGGGGTAATCAGAAAGGGGAATGAAGCATGAGAGACTATGGACTCAGAAACAAACTGAGGGCTTCGGGGGGGGGGGAGGAATGGGATAGACTGGTGATGGGTAGTAAGGAGGGCACGTATTGCATGGTGCACTGGGTGTTATACACAACTAATTAATCATCGAACTTTACATCAGAAACCAGGGATGTACTGTTTGGTGACTAACATAATAAAAAAACATCAAAATAAAATGTACAGGTTATTCCTAGTTCCTGGGAACTGATAGGAAAAGCTAGTTTTTCTACACACACTTCTTTAGAACCAAATGACTCAGGTAAAAGCAAAGCTATTATAACTGGTTAGGAGACACTGGTCTCATTATAGAGAATTATCAAGAATTAGAATTCTGCCTATTTAATACATGTACCAGTAACTGCTCTATTTAAAGTATGTTCAATATAAATCAGAAATCAGTATAGATGGCTCATCACCAATCCCAGGTCTTGATGTCCACAATGGATATTAAATAAAGATTTTTTATATCATTCTCTTCACTAGTTTAAATGTTGCTACAATGAAGCAAGATATTTCCATTTAGCTGACCAACTCTTTTTCTCTACCCTCAATTAATATTAGTTATGATTAAATTATATAAAGGTCTATTTATATTAGATTCCACAACATGTATAAAGTTACATGCATTTTAAATGTATGTAGAGTAGAACCTAAGATTAAGTGTTCAAGAAGCTAAACTCTTACAGACTTCAGCTAAAATTTAAAAATAACTACAAATTCTATTTGGGGGGAAAAAAGAAGAAACTATCTAAAATTCATGTTGATATCAACAAAGCAATGTGCTAATAGCTGCCCAGTATCTTGGGAGACTACTTCACCATGTTTATAAAAATACCTGTACTTCCCCCCCCCCAATTAAACATGTTGCTTCATTTTTTTTTTTAAAGAGTTTATTTATTTTTGAGAGAGAAAGAGAGCGAGGTAAAGTATCAGTAGGGGGAAGAGGTGTGGGGGAGGGAGAGGAAGATGGAAGTAATCTCCAGCAGACTCTGTGCTGTGTGCAGAGCCCAGCTGAGATTACAACCCCAAAATCACAACCTAAGACAAGACCAAGAGTCTAATGTTTAACCAACTGAGTCACCCACGCACATATTGCTTCATTTAAATGGCACAATATTTTCACATGGTTTTCAAGCTGTTAGTTTTTAAAAAAATATATTAGAAGCCAGATATATTACAAGATACATTACAAAGCTGTAGTGATCAAAACAGTATGGTACTGGCACAAAAATAGACACATAAATCAGTGGAACAAAACAGAAAACCCAGAAATAAAGCCATGATTATATGGTCAGTTAGACTTTTACAAAGCTGGAAAGAATATCCAATGGGGAAAAGATGGTCTTTTCAACAAATGGTGTTAGGAAAATTGATTGGCTACATGCAAAAGAATGATACCGGACCATTTTCTTACAGCACACACAAAAATAAATTCCAAATGGATTAAAGACCTAAATGTGATACCTAAAACCATAAAAACCCTGGAAGAGAGCACCGGCAGTAATGTCTCTGACATTCTTCTAGATAGGTCTCCTGAGGCAAGGGAAATGAAAGCCAAAAATAAACTATTTTGACTACATTAGAAGAAGAAAGAAGAAGCTTCAGCAGAGTGAAGGAAATAATCAACGAAACTAAAAGGCAACCTACAGAATGGGAGAAGATATTTGCAAATGGCATATCTGATAGGGGTTAGTATCCAAAATATATAAAGAACTTCTGAAACCCAACACCCAAAAACCAAATCATCCAGTTAAAAGTGGGCAGAAGACATGAACTTTTTTCCAAAGACATACAGATGGCTAAGAGACACATGAAAAGATTCTCAATGTCACTCATCATAATGGAAATGCAAATCAAACTATGATGAGATACCCCTCACACCTGTTAGAATGGCTAAAATCAAAAACACAAGAAACAAGTGTTGGCAAGGATGTGGAGAAAAAGGAACCCTCTGGCACTGTTGATGGGAATGCAAACTGGTGCAGCCACTCTGGAAAATAGTATAGAGTTTCCTCAAAAAGTTAAAACTGCAACAACCCCATGATCCAGGAATGGCACTACTGGGTATTACTCCCCAAATACAAAAACATGAATTCAAAGGGATACATGTATCCCAATGTTTATAGCAGCATTATTTACAATAGCCATATTATGGAAGCAGCCAACTGTCCTTCAATAGATGAATGAATAAAGAAGAGGTGGAATACAATGGAATATTATTCAGCCATAAAAAGAATAAAATCTTGCATTTGCAATAGCATGAACGGAGCTAGAGAGTATAATGCTAAATGAAGTCAGTCAGAAAAAGACAAATACCATATGATTTCACTCGTATGTGGAACTAAAGAAACAAATGAACAAAGGGGAAAAAAAGGGACAAACTAAGAAACAGACTCTCAACTATAGAGAACAAACTGATGGTTACCAGAGGGGAGGTGGGGGTGGGGATGGATGAAGTAGGTGATGGGGATTTAGAAGTGCACTTGCTGTGATGAGTGCTTGTTGATGCCTGGAATTGTTGTATCACTACATTGTACAACTGAAACTAATATAACACAGGATGTTAACTATAGTGGAATTAAAATTTAAAAAATTAAAAGGATTACAGTATCCATGAGTCTAAAATATTTTAATAAAATCTAACTATAATTTATGTTATATCATGTCATCTGTTATAAATACCTGAATTATCAGTTTGCTTCACAGAACTTATCTAAGCACAACTTGAATTTACCTTATACACAAGGCAGTAACTCAGGGTCACCAAGTTATTATATCCATAAAATGAAGGACCATAAAGGTGCATCTCAGAATACTTAGGTCAATTTCAGTAAATGAATGAATGAATAAAGGAACCAACGTATCAATCATAAAGGTAAAGAGTAAGGAAATGCAATAATCTAATAATCCAACTCAAATATTTATCATCAGAAATTAAATAATTATTGGCTTTGGGTTGAATCCAGACACTTTTTAAAATCTGACAATTTTACTAGCACATTAAAGCAATCATTATTTACTGTAAACAAATTTATACATGTCTGTAGTAAGCTTTATAATTCCAATAAATATATTGTATCCATGCATGTCTGTTGGACAGTCTTCACATTTGCATTAGCTAATTATTTCATAGTCTAGGCAGCACTTTTCTGGACAAATCATCAGGATATACAAAATTACTTATCAACCTATGAACAACAGACAAGAACTTTTAGAATTAGGGAGATAGAAATAAATGATTGAAGGCATAAAAACTGAAATCACCTTGTCCACCTGAGAAAATATGGGCGTATGATCTATGAGCTAATTAGATGTATTTTGATAATAACAAATGACAGAATAAAGTCAAAATAAAGATGTTTGCAAATATGGAACTGTACTGGATTTAATTAAATTCAAAAAGCTAGACTAAAAGACTTTATAAATTTTGCCTCTCTTGTCCAGTGTTTCATAATTTCCTGATATATAAGCAGTTTCCTAATTTCAAAACAATGTTATATATCATGTATGTATAGATATATACACACATGTATTCATATGTGTATATAATAGGAAATACACTTTTATTAGCACCATGCTCTCACAACTGAGCCAACCGGCCAGATGGAAGTACATATTTTTAGACAATTGTTTGTTTTTGCTTTATTCTTAAGAGTTTTCCCTCCTGCAATCCTACTAGGCACTGCCTTTCATCTCTTGTTGTGGATAACTTTTTATAAACATTCCATATTTTTATGTTCATATATCCATATTAGAAAATTTTAAAGACACACATACATATTTGTTTTCTGCATGTTGGTTTTCCTCTCAACCCACAATCTCTCTGAAAATCATGCTAAACAGATAAAATATTTACTTTTTCTGTAACATTTTATGGTATGGAGTACTAATATGGTCCACCTTTTTTTTTTTTTAATGGTATTCACTCAGATTAGTTTTTGACACCATAGATCACACAATAATATTCTTGTACACATGTCTTACTAATTAAAAAAAAAAAAAGTGTTTACAGGATAGATTTTCAAGGAGTGGACTTACTGGGTTAAAATATATGGGAACTTTTGGGGTGCCTGGGTGGTGCAGTCATTAAGCATCTGCCTTTGGCTCAGGGCATGATCCCAGGGTCCTGGGATTGAGCCCCCCCCCATGATCCCAGGGTCCTGGGATTGAGCCCCCCATCAGGCTCCTCTGCTGGGAGCCTGCTTCTCCCTCTCCCACTCCCCCTGCTTGTGTTCCCTCTCTTGCTGGCTTCTCTGTCAAATAAATAAAATCTTTAAAATATATATATGTGGGTACTTTTAATCTATAGAGAAGTTATCAGTTTGCCTTTATCAGCAATGTATGACTCTAGCTTCTGCTCACATTCCAAGCCAGTATTAGACGCTAGAGTTTGTTTTGTTTTTCCCTTATATTTTAATGTAATGATTTTTTTTTTTTAAACTTAAGTTGCATTTCCCTGGCTACTATCAATATGGACAGTTTTAAATATGATTTGTTACGTGGACTTAATCTTTAAAAAAAAAAAAAATCCCCTGCTTCCTTTATTTAAATATTTATATTGGATATTTTCTTATTTTATAAAAGCTCACTGCATATTATAGTTATAAATACTTTATTTTGCACATTGATTTTTCAAAATCTATTGGCTGCATATTGATGTTATATACAGTGCCTTATGGTTTAGCATTAAACTATAATTAAACTCACTCTAAAGTATACTATTTAATGCTAAAGTATAAGGCAACACACACACACACACACACACACACACACACACGGTATCTGAGTGTCTAAGTTACTAGTCTTGGTAAAGAATTTCTCCTCTGCTTTTTCTACATTTGCTGGGAAAATATTAACTACTTATTCAAATATATGTTTTCAGGCCATCAGAGAGATTTCTGCATACGATAAAGATAGAAGCTTTTTAAAATTTCCTTTCAGATGCATAGTTAATTATGCAAGCGCCATTATTAAATAATCTATCTTTTCTCCATTGAATTTTACTTTTTCCATTTAAAATGTTAACATTTCATTTACAATGAGATTTCTGATTTGCCATTGATTTATCAATTTTTATAACAACACTATTGGTGGCTTTCAAATAACTTTGTATTATGTTTTGTGACACATCTTTCACTATTTTTCACACAATTCTTCAGCAAAGTAAGTGTAGAAAATGATATGCATAATTTAGAAGGAAGGGACAACTTTATCCCCTCATATAAGATTTGAGGCTGTTTATTTGGTTTAAATGAAAAATTTCCATTGGGATTCTAATTTTAAATTAGTACTGCATCAATTTTGAGATAACTCATTTTTATGATATATCTTCCTATTACAAAGGCAGGATATCTATTACCATGTTGTCTCATGTTGTTAAGATTTTGTAGTTTTCTTTTTCCAGTTTCATATTTAATTTATTCTTAATTATTTTGCAATTTTCCCCTACGGTGCCAGTAATATTTTATCTAACTCCACTAAATGGCACTTATTGCTAGATTACAAAGAAAAATAATCTTTTTTCTCCATTTGTTTGTGAATGGAGTATAACTTTTATCTAAAGACATCTGATTTCATTGATTTAATGAATTATGCTGATAATTTTTTTAATTAATTAGGTTTCCATACTATGAATAAAGCATGCTTTCTTTATCAAGCATCTTGTGATCCTGTTATTTTGCTGGATCATCTTAGTGTTTAATGTGAAAGCATTTTTCTCTTAGAAAAATGTCATTTTTATACTATTTTTATAAAGCTTTCAGGATGAAAATTGTTTTGGCTTACTAGAATGATTTGGAGAATTGTTGTATTTCTTTTGTCTTGACTAACATAAATAAACTGGAAATTATGTTTTTTAAAGTATTCTAAAAATCAGATGGAACATTCTAGTTTGGGTTCTCTTTACAAGGCTAGATTTTAAGTAATCCTCATGTTTTCTAATTGTGCTAGTTGTAATCTCTGCTAATTTGGGTGTCAATTTTAGGTACTTAAAATTCTAAGAAATCATCCGTTTTCTTTAGATTTTCAATAATTTGCCATAGCATTAAATGTAGTAATCTCTTCATTAGGTTTAACTGTTACTTTAAAGATGCTTCTTTCTTATTCTTACTTTTGTAAACTTTGCTCATCTTATATTCTTTCTTACTCAAAATATACCCGGGGTTATTTATTTTACCATCCTTTCTAAGATTACAAATTTGAGGTTTTTTCTGTATCAATTTCAATTTTTAATTTGTCTCTTTTTTATTTTTTCTAACTACAAAAAGTCAAATAAAGGCATATAAAGACAAATATTTCCATCCATAAACACAAGTCTAACAAGTTATCATTTCTATTATTTATATAATGTTACATATAGCTTTGTAATATTATAATTTCTGCTATAAATAATTTTATGCCTTGTATATCTTTAATTTTCTACTTCATATTCAAATTATTCTTGCTAGCTGAATCTTGCCCTTTTCTTTTTAAAGCTTTTTGCTTTTAATAAGATTTTATTGGTCTTGTTTTACCTTCCAAATTTTATTTAAGAACTCAGATGACAGTCTCATTTTTTTCTGCCTCAGATTTTTTTTTTTTTAATCTTGTCACATTGTGTGGTATTCTCTTTATCCTTAGAATTCAGGAATTCTACAAGAACATGTGCAGACATTTTTTTACGTTCAAATTCAAACATTTCAAGAGAGAATCAATTCTCTGCCGGCTTATAGAAAATGTCTTCTGTTATTTACTTTGTCTCCTCTGGAACTTCTACATTTCCATATACAGCTAATTGGATCTACGTTCCAAGTCTGTTTTTTTGCTTCAGAGTTTTCATCTTTTTTTATTGTGTTATGAGAGAATTCTTGTGTTTTGTCATTTAATCTGCTTAAAGAAAATGCAAAAAAACCTAAAATTTTCTTGGATGTTATGATTTTTAGGTCAGAAAATCTATAAGCTTTATGCCAATGAGCACTTTCAAAACTTTAAAAGAGAAGAAAACTCTAAACCACATATTGTATTGCTAGGTATTAGGGAAGATGGTTGTGCTTTAATTCTTTCAAGTGGCCTGCCCAGCCAAATGATAGAGGGAATATAAAAACACATATAAAAAGGGAAAAAAATGTCAGAAACCTTATAAATTCTTACCAAAATCTGTTCCCTATGAAGAAAACACATTTTTCTTCACTCTGGTTCACTAATATTTTAAATGTAGAATATTAACATAAAAAGAAATCAAGGTTATGTTATATAATTAAAGAATAGGCAAATTTAACAAACTACTGAAAAGTATGAAAGGAACCTAAGGGTTCCTGATAAGTAAAGCACAAAATGTGTATTTAGGCTTGATTTTTGAGAAACTAATAATTTGTTAATCTAATAGTAAACTGATAAAGATTTAGTCAAATTGCTAACTCATTTCAACAAAAAATTTAAAATATACACAGAAGAATTGAGACTTTTCTTCTATGAAAAATGTTAATATGGAATTTTATTCTGGAATAATCATATCTTGTCAAGTTTTCACTGAATTCCTTCTTTACTCATTCAGAAGTATTTGACATCTTATGACAAAACTAATGTGAAGTCATGTAAAATTATCCAGCTGACGCTATTTTGCAAGTAGGAGTCTTTTTTTATTCATGTGATTTTCATTCAGTTCAATATTAGATTTTATTCTCAAATGCTCCAGTGAATTTTGTAGATTACTCACCAGCGCAAAAAATACATTTGAAATTTGATTTTTTTCACTGATTTCAATTTTTAAAAGAATTTACCTGACTTATGTAATTTCTGTGTACTCCAAATCATTTTGCATTAGTTCACAGTATGATCATAAATAGTATTCAAAAATGTAAAGAATATGTATATATGCAAGTATGTATAAATGTGTATGCACATATAAAAAAACTAAATATAAACATATATTCATACAGAAAGAAGTGAAAAACTACCAACAGAATTATATTCATGTGAAGAATATTAAATACATTCTTTGGAATCCCTTTATATTCTCTCATATTTTTATAGTATTGGAAAAAATAGTTTACATATATCTTGGTATGGCAATAATTGTGAAGGAAATATTAGATACTTTTAAGACAAACTAATTTTGTTTTCCAAAGAAATTAATCACATTTAAATAGAGCAAATAATCATTCACAACATAATAGTGCATAGAGATATATACACACACACACACACACGATAGGGTTATATATAATTTAAGATGCTACTTCTGTTTATTATAATTATGTTCATTCTTAATTATTGGGCCTATTACATATTTAGAAAACAAGCTAATATGCTTTTAAATACTTTAACCTTATTTGAAATGTGTATTATAAAAATAGTGTTATTTTTCCAAGTGATCCAATAATTGTTTTATATCTGTATTATCAGGAATCTAAACTGGATAGGATACCATGCCAATCGTGAAAATGTTCTGGAAGAATTGACTATAGTCTGTTAAGCTTGTTTATGAGATCCCAAAATGCTGATTAAGCTTGTAATGGAGGAAATGTTTTAGTTTGAACAACAGTCCAAGTGCTTTGTATCCTAAAAATAGTTTAACTTAATGCTCTGTTTTCTAAACTCAGGGCTTAGTTTTGAGCTTTTTCTTTAAATAAAACAATAGACTTCAAAACATTAGGTCTGTGAGCCTCAAAATTTGCCAATTCCAAATCCCAATTGTGTAATTTTTTTTAATGTATGTACTTTAACAAGCATTTAATCTCAGTAACTGTTAGTGTTATTCATTGTATGCAGTAAATGTTGGAAACAATGCCAAGCTTACAAGATTTTAAAAACTAAATGACTAATGTACATAGAAATAGATGTAAAATGCAATGTATTTTGTATTATTACTGTGCACATATATCATAAAGTTTAAACTTAGTGGTAGTACCTAATCTCAGAATATCTATGCAATTATTCTACTTTAACTTGCAAAATGTAGAATACAGTAATTCTTTAAAAACTGGAAATAGGTAAAAGAGTCCTTCCTTTCTTGCTTTTTTATCATCAGCAAGTATTTACTCCTTTTCCCCACTATGTATATCACTCGTCAATTTGAGATAAAAGCAAATTTTTTTTTTCTTTCTAGATTTCCTTTCCCCTCAGAAGAGAGGGAAGAGAAAAATCACAGGTTCTCAGCACTGCCTTTTTTTTTTTTTCCTTTTTAAATATCAGGATCTATGCCTTGCAAGGTCATTAAAAAATTACTTTAAATGTGTTTTATATTGTATTTGTTTACTCTCAGCAAGATAATTTATAAATGATTTTGCCTTCAGTAAATCTTGCAAATTTTCAGATTACAACAGTAAAACATTCTTGTTAAAACAAGTAAAACATTCTAATATAAAAATAAAGGCAAAGCTATTCCTCATCCCCTACCTGCCACTCACAATATGACACAGTTTGGCCAGCTTTCTGTGTATTCTATAATATATTACTATATCATTCTGTTTATCGATACATATTTATACAGAAATCTATACAAATATATCCACTTGTTTTACTTTGATCAATTTGCAAGATTATAAGCTACATGTTTGCAACTTGCTTTTACAACACTATTACCATTTGTGTATGTAATATACAGTTGTCTTTTTTTCAGATTTTGTCTGTTAAGATTCAAGTATGACCTATAACTGTCAAATTTTTATAAATTTAATTCCTGGATATTCTTTAAATTTTCTTATAATTGTGATTTTAAAAAAGTTTTGTTTTAACCATTCCTCCTCCAGACACTTGTAATCAAGAAAATCCTTTGATTTTGTATGTTCATATTCAGCCACCATATTGTAAAAATCAAACTATCAGCAAAACATTTTATACTTGTTTCTTAAAGACATTTTTCAGATTGGTAGTAGCAGCCATTTCTGTGTTCTTGACTTTAAATGAAATTTTAATTTGTCCTATATTCAAATAAGATTTCCTATTTTTCATAAGTATTTTTATCTAAGAAATCTCTTTATATAGTTTTACATGTTTAAAATTAGAAATGGTTGGGTCTTTTATCCAAATAAGTTTATACTTTCTAATATGATTAATTTCTTCATACAAAGTATTTTTTTGTTTAGTAATGCTGACACTTTGCAGAATCAAGAAGTATTAATAAAATTGGTCTAACCTTAGTTTTACAATGTTTCTGTTAGCACTGTGTGACCTTGGCTAAGTTTAATTAATCTGTTTCATTTTATTTTCTTTTTTAAGCCAGGCAATAATATCCTTGGTATTTTTATCAAATACTATGTCCTAAAATTTATTATATTTTTATTTCTGAAAAACAAATGCATTTGTCTCAAAATAATTTGTTGACTTTCTAGTTTTTTTTTTTTTTCAATTCTTTTGGTAAATTATTTTTAAAAATATACTCTACAATTGTAAACTATTTTTATTACAGTAACATTTAGATTTTTTTCATCTGATTTTTTTGGGCAGTGACAATGGAATTATTTGAATGCATATTGTGGTTTATTAATGATCATTGTGTATTTAAACTTTTGGGTCAACTGCTAATATAAGTGAATAAAGCTAGAATAATTTACTTCAATGTATTTGCAGGTGTTTACATTGTGTCTATTTTTGCTATTACATGACAGTATGAGAAACTGGAGTTAACCAATTGAATGATGAATATATATAAAATACAGAAGTTCCCTTCCAATATAATTTATATTATAGTGGATACTAATGTTTTACATGTGATAGAAATTAATCTCTAAATAGTGAAACAACTTGATCAATACACTGTTAGATATCACATCATTTAATTCAGAGAAAATTAAGGCACACTGAAAATAGAATACTAACATACTCAAAGATGGTTTTATTTTGATGACAATGTTGAATAAATATACATATAGAATTCATGGGCATTATAAAAGCTGATTTCAATATATTCTAGTTGCCTAAAGCAATTTATGGCACATAAAAAATAATCAAACACAATGAATATAAGCTCCATGAAGACAGGGTACTTTCTTTGTTTTAATTCTGGCTGCATTCACATTATTTAGTACCATGGTAAGCTTATAATAAGATTGCAGTGATTATCTGTTGAATGAATCAATGAATAAATATAAGCTACTATCCTCCATACATATAAATAATTAAATTAATCAAAAATCAAAAGGACCATCTGGATTCAGAAAGCATTTTTTGAGGGACAGTTTTAATGGCAACAGTATAAAAAGTTATTAATATATTTTTGTAAATTTTTCCTGTTCCATGTCAGTTATTTAAAGAACTAAGCAAAGAAATCTTACTGCAGTCCTAATGGCTATATTTTTATTTATCAGACATAATTAGGACTCAGTTATTCATATTCACTTATTCTAAAATTAATATGGTTTTCTTATACTCCTTACAAGTTCTAGGCTTCTCCATAATCTAAGATCAGAAACTCTTAAACCGTAAGTACAACATTTAGGCACTCAACCCTGTTGAATATAGGAGGCTGTATATTTATTGAATTGCAAATTTCTCTCTCCAAGAGAATTTGGGAGTTCCAGAAAGTGATAGTCTATTTCTAGTAAGAATCCATGAAGTAACAGTTTGACCAAAAACACAAAACTAACCAAACAAAAAACCCCAAAACAATAATAAGCTAAAGGAAACATGAAAAAGTATAGAAACAAAACAAAAACAAGAACTAAGAAATTAAAAACAAGATAAAAATAGAAACATGCATCCATATCTTTTGTAACATTAAATGCCAGACCACAATGGAGGCATCTGTAGAATATTCTAAATAGAACATCGAAAGTGGATGAAATCACCAAATCCTAATAGATGTATTAGAAAGTAAAATATCAAAAACTATGAGATACTGAAATCATTACAGAAAAACAGATTAACTACAAAAAATACCACAAAAGATATAAAATTTCAGAAATACATCCGTTTTTATACAAAATTATAGCAAATGATCACACAGCATAGTGATTTTAAATGTGGCTATGAGGTCAACTTGTTAAGAATCAGTTTTGCCACCTATCAACTCTGAATATTTATAAATTGTTCAATATCTCTTAAACTCACAATGGTAACTATGCCATACAACTGTTGATACTACTGGATATGCCTGGCTTACAACAAAGTGTAGTACTAAATAGAACTTTATAAAATTAGCCATTATTCCTGGGCAACATAATCGGGATTGAGCATTTAGAGTCTTTATAAAAGTCTTCATGCACATAACAAAAAGAAATAACAGAGCCCAAAGTTCGTAGAAGGAAGGAAATAGCAGAAACAAGTGATAGAGAGACTTAAGAGAAAATAGAAAAGATAAATGAAACTAAGAGCTGGTTCTTTTGTTTATGTTTCAAACTGGCAAACCATCAGCTAGACTTAAAAAAATAGAAACCGCAAAATGAAAATGAAAGAGGAGTTTATAAACGATACCAGAGAAATACAAAGGATCGTAAGAGACTATCATGAACAGTTACATACCAAAAAATCTGACAACCTAGAAGAAATAAATTCCTAGACATACAAACTATCACGATTGAATCATGAAATAGAAAATCTAAACAGACCAATTACCACCAAGGAGATTGAATCATACATCATAAATCTTCTGGTGATATCAGCATCATAGTAGTGTGAGTCATTCCTTTCTTTCCCTTTTGATTTACAAGTAACTGGACATCCATCACAAAGTAGCTCCACACAGCACACTAGGACACCAGGGATCCATCCAACTGTGCATCTATAAGTGGGTAGGTTGGACCACAAAGGAGGCAATAGTGTCACTGACATGGAACAGGAAAAATTCACAAAAATATATTAATAACTTTTTATACTGTTGCCATTGAAAATGTCCCTCAAAAAAATGCTTTCTGAATCCAGCTAGTCCTTTTGATTTTTGATTAATTTAATCATTTATGTGTATGTAGCAAGCAGCAGTGGTGGCCACTCTAACAGAGGAAGTGGACAGTGAAAGTAGTGAGTGAAAGTTTTCCAGGACACATGGGCTGCAGCTAGAAAGGATCTACTTCTCTTTCTGAGGAGGGTCCTCCATAACTGGGAGGAGGAAATAGAAAGGGCAGAAGAGAGGCGAAGAAAACTACAGACAAGAGGTACACTCAAGGACCTTTGGAACTCTCTCGCTTGAAGATCTGCCTACTGGGCCATGGGCACACTCAGGCCCCAGGTGCCAAGCCCACACCTCCACCCACTCTGCCACCAGTTTTTGTTTTACTCCAGCATTTTACATAATGCCAAAGCAACCCTGAAAGACAGACAACAACAAAAACAAAACACTCCAGAGCTGCCATTTTGCCTAATTTCAAGCTATACTATGAAACCATGGAAATAAAAACAATATGGTATGGGCATTAGAACAAACATGCAAACCCATGGAACAAAATAGAGAGCCCAGATTAAATTCTATCATATATCATCAACTGATATTTGACAAAAGAGCCAAGACACCCAAAGAGGGAAGGATTACCTCTGCAACCAATGGTGCAGGGACAAACTGAAGAAACACATGCAGAACAATGAAATTGGACCACTGTCCCACAACGCCCACAAAAATTACTCAAAATGGATTGAAGACTTAAACATAAGACCTGATACCATAAAACTCCTGAAGAAAACTAGGGAAAAAACGCCTCAACATTGGTCTTTGCACTGTTAATTTAGATAACACCAAAACATCAACAAAACCAAAAATTAACAAATGGGATTATATCAAACTCAAAAGCTTCTGCACAGTCAAATTAAAAAATAAAAAGATAACCTATGAGAGAAATGGGAAAAAACTTTTGCAAACTGTATATTGGAAAAGGGGTTAAAATGTATAAAGAAAAATCTAAAATATATAAAGAATTCATACAACTTAATGAAAGACAAGCAATCTGATTAAGACTACAGAAGAACTGAAATGTTACCTTGATGTCCTATTTGGAAAAATGTCTAACAGGCAAGAGAAAAGATACTCAAAAGGGAAATGCAAATCAAAACCAAAATGAAATATCACCTCACACCTTAGTTAGTATGGCAATCATCAAGAAGACAAGTGTCAACAGGTGATGTCAAGAATGTGGTGAAAAGCAAACACTTATACACTATTGGTGGGAATGTAAATTGCTACAACCCTATGGAAAACCATATGGGGGCCCCTCAAAATATAAAAGTAGATTGACTATCTGATCCAGCAATTCCACTTTTGGGAATATACCCAAAGGAAATGAAAATAGGAGTTTGAAGAAATATATGCACTCCTATGTTTATCTCAGCATTAGTCACAAAAGCCAAGATATAACAACAACCTAAATGTCCATCAATGGATAAAATCTTGTCTATGAAGATACATACATACGTACATATGTGTATATGTGTGTGTACGTGTGTGTGTGTGTGTATGTGTGTGTATGTTTATGTGTGTGTATTGTATATTTGAAAATTGTTAAGAGTATATCTTAAGTTTTTGTCACAAGAAGTAAAGTTTGTAATGTATGGTGATGGATGTTAATCAGAGTTATTGTGGTAATCATTTCATAATACATTCAAATATTGAATCATTCCCATATATACCTGAAATTAATGTTATAGGTCAATTATATCCAAATAAAAAGTACCACAGATATATAAAATATAAAAATACTGTTATGTCTATTAACAAAATAGAAAAAATAGTGTCTGCTCTTATATTTTTTTCCTTTGGTTTGTTTTTCTGAGTAGTCTTAGTCTTACAAGATGCCTGTTTTATATAACCAAACTGAAATGGAATGCCATTCATAAAGCCAACAGAGGTAAGATTTGATAGTTTGTGCTATTTTGGAAGGAAGGACCTTTCATAAATCCATGAAATGTTCCTTTTTTGGCACGTAGATAGATATATAGATGTAGACATAGATATGTATAAACAGATATATCAGCTTTAACCATTAAGGTTAAAGCATTTTATCTTAATTACTTCCAAATACCTTTATCATTTTATTTATCCTGTGATTGTGAAAATTATGGATTTTTTAAAAATATTTATTTATTTATTTATTTGAGACAGAGGGAGCGCGCGCATGAGCAGGGGAAAGGGCAGAGGGAGAGAGAGGGGAGGTGAGGGGGAGAGAGAGGGGAGGTGAGGGAGTGAGAGAGAAAGAGAGAGAAGAGAAAGAGAAGCAGACTCCTTGCTGAGCATGGAGCCTCACGTGGGGCTGGATCGCAGGACCCTGACATCATGACTGGAGCCAAGATCATGACCTGAGCTGAAATCAAGAGTTGGATGCTTAACTGACTGAGCCACCTAGGTGCCCCCAAAATTATGGATTTTGAAAATTATGGATTAATTGCCACAAATTAGAGATGAGCTATCTCCCATGTATAAAAACCACAAACTATGTATCATACATTATCCCATTAAGAGTTCTCAAAATCCTCGAATATAGACACTGTTCCCCTTACTCATTAAAATACAAACACTTATTCATGCAAATCCATAGCATCTTGATATACATGGTTATATAGCTAATGTGATTCTAGTACAACTAATCCAAAAATAGTTAATATGCTGAAAAATTAGTGTATTCTAGGAATTATGTTAAGCTTTTCTACTTGTACTTTCTCAACTAATGTTAATAAAAACACAAAATAACAAAGCATTATAAGCCTATGTGTTTCTGACTCTAGATTTCTTGGCTTCAGCCATTAAACTGCTACATACCATAATTGGAATCAGAGCTCCACTCCTCTGACTGTAGAGCCCATACTTTTTTCAGGATACGGAATGCTTATGAACATCCCCTCCCTGATCTAGATTTCATGCATGGCATTTAAGCACGAGAAGTATAACTGGGTGAGATAGTATGGAAATTGTGTGTTCCATACTCAATATATACAACAATTATTTCAAAATACCTGTATCAAGAAGGTACTCAATGATGACTGAAAAATAGATGTTGATTCTGATCTAAATAAATTTGTTAGATTATGAAGTGTATGTTTCTCTTACTTAAATTTTATTTTGGAGAAAATCATCATGCTTTCCTTTCATAAATATTTATTTACTTTTCTCAGGCTGATTAATATTAAAGAAATAAAAGTGGACTTTCCTAGTGAAAGATTATATTATCTTGTTTTACTTTAAATGCAGTTTTCAGGGTCTCCTTGGTGGCTCATTTGGTTAAGCACCTAACTCCTGATTCAGCTCAGGTCATGATCTCAGGGTCGTGAGATCAAGCCCTATGTCAGGCTGGGCATGGAGGCTGCTTGAGATTCTCCTCCTCACCTACTGCCCCTTCTCTCTCTCTCCCCCTATCTCTCTCCCTATCTCTCTCTCTCTCTCTCTCTCTCTCAAGAAACACAATTTTCACAAGAATTCCTGCTTAGGATAATAAAATTAATCACTCCTACAGTTCTCTGGAAATTTAACATCTTCACAGGAGAATAAAAGGTTTAGAGCTCTTGAAAAAGCTTGAAACTTGCTTTAAATGTACTTGTTTCTTTTAAAAAATCAATTTATTTTAATTGCTATTTAAATTAACATTATTGTAGGTTTCCTTGACTTATAATGAGATATTAACTTTGTTCACATTTCTCTGCCTCTTTATTTAACAAAAGTTGGTTTATAATACAGATGAACTATTTTTAAACACTTTTTACAAGAAAACCTAACAATGTTACTCAGGTAGAATTCTTTCAATGTTTTTTTTGTGAAAGCAATTCTTTGTGTATGAGGATGTGTTCTTTGTTAGCAATGCTCTTTTATCTGTGCCAATTGGCTTTCAGTTTAGAATTAAGACAGCTTTTTAGGGTGAAAAAAAACACTTAGGAAAATGCAGAGTCACCATTTAAATACACAAAAGAACAAAATTGCATGTTTCCTTTGGAAAATGCAAACAATTTTCACAACTGAAATCATAATTCAACTCATGCTGGCAATTTGTCTAAAGGTAAGAAATCAAAGATGTGGAGAATAAGAAAGAAGTCTCAAAGTACTACTTGAACACTGTATATAAACTTGAGAGAAAAGCACTAGAAATATCCAACACTGAGTTTAGCATCTCATGGAGAAGAATGCCCAACAAAAAGCAGCTGCAAATATGGAGAAAAAAAATACAAGAAAAAAGGAAGCATGCTTTTCAATTAGGAAATCAACTGGTCTCTCTACAAATATCCATTGAAATCCTAGGTGGAAGGAACTGAATTAGGCATAAAGGCATCTCTGAATAGGTCATAAAATTCAGCTCGTGTACACTTTCACAGTAAAGAATTATGGAGAAAACGCTGGGATTCTTTGGGGGTCCCTAATTTTTCCCCATAAATTGTCTTACTGTGAAATGAGAAATTCTAGTGGAAAGGGCACTGAAGTTGGAGTGTGTGTGCTTGGATTATATCCCTAGAAATGTGGGATAAATATTAGTTTCTTTGTTTATATTTCCTCATTTCTCTTAAACCTCCCTAGTTTCAGACTTTAGTAGGACTAAAACAACAAGAACAAAAAAATAACTGGATGTTTTATAAAATAGTATTGGTATATACAAAAAATTCATTTTAATAAAAGAACTTCCGTCTGGTATCCTACTCTCTACTTGGCCACTAACTGATGTGTTGGGTTTTAAACTTGACATGTAATTTTATCTTTAGACAAGCATCTCAAATTTCCTCTTTCTGCAATTAAGGATTGGAGTAAATTTTGATGTTTAACCAGGAATGAGGAAAAAATCACTAATAAAGCTTTTTAAAATGTTTTCTCCTCCCTCCCCCCATATGACAGAGATTATTTTAATTAATTTAGACTGGATAGGTTTCAGACACATGGGTTTTGAAAAAGTTCCCTTGGTGACAGAATGAAGCCACTAGAAAACATACCTGTCAACCTCTGGAAGGTCCCTTCCAGCTCCCAAAGTCTATGATGCTATGGTATTCAAAAGGATTCTAAGGAATTCTACTTCTCGCCAAGATGGAATAATGGTGGCAAGATTTACCCTTCCATCTGAAGAAAAATAAACAAAAACTAAAAAAAAAAAAAAGTCACTTTGGAAATACAGAAGAAGTTTATTTGTTTATTTTTTTAATATTATCCAACAAAGGATAGTAATCCTTGAGCAGTAGCAACAAATAAGATGAGACCTACAATGACAGAGATGAGTGCCTAGAATGAGTTTCTGGACCGTAACAAGATGACAGGGATGGCCAAATAAGAGTTGTCAATCCTCCTGATTTGAAGATGGAACTGGGAGTCTATGAAGACTAAACTAGCTAGAGTTTACAAAGCAGATGAAATAGAAAAGAAAAAGCTATTAAGGGAGAGCTCTGGAGACCTCAAGATAGTTCTCCCACTTCTTCAGCTGAGGACTGATCAACCCGTTTGTGTGAAGAAACTACCTAAAAGTCAAGAAAAAGACTATCAGAAAGATTTAGAGAATAAAATACCCAGAGATCAAACAGGAAAGAGAATTGTTCCTATTTCCATTAGCCAGACTGAAAACCTCCTAATTCACAGGGAATACTGAAGAGTATTTAAACAGAATGTGACTCAGTATTACAGCAAAATTAGCCTTATAGAAAATGATGCTCTGGTCCTGCATAACAAATGTTAAAGGCAAGGTCTGAAAATATCAAGCTGTTTATATGTAAATTAACTGCATCCCATAATAAAGCTCATTATAGGAACATACAAATATATATCATACAGCAAGGTAAAATGTACAATGTCTGGCATTCTTTCAAAATCATTAGGTATGTAAAGAAGTAGAACACAAACTCTAATGATAAAAAATTGATACCAATCTAGAAATAGCATAGATGCTAAAATTAGTAGAATTAGTAGACAAGGATATCAAATGATATATGCTTATTTCATGTTTAAGAAACTGGAGTATGTTAAGTAGAAACATCAAAGATATATAAATGAACATGAAATCAATTTATAGAGATGTAAATTACAATTTCTGCAATGACAAATATATTGGATAGGAGAAATAGAACATTAGATACTGCAAATGATTAATAAACTAGAAGACCTAGTATATTGTGTTGAACAATGGCTCCAAATAGGACAAGAGTCTGTAAAAGTGATTAGGTTAAGGATCATTAGGGAGAGATTATCATGGATTATCCAGTAATAACAATAAACTAATGTAATAAAGAGATTATATAAGAAGATGAGAGGGTGGGGCGCCTGGGTGGCTCAGTCATTAAGCGTCTGCCTTCAGCTCAGGGCGTGATCCCCGCATTCCGGGATCAAGCCCCACATCAGGCTCCTCCACTAGGAGCCTGCTTCTTCGTATCCCACTCCCCCGCTTGTGTTCCCTCTCTCTCTGGCTGTCTCTCTCTCTGTCAAATAAATATAAAAAAAAAAAAAAAAAAAAAAAAAAAGATGAGAGGGTAAGAGTCAAGAGTGAGCAAGACTGAGAAATGAGAAAGATAAATAGAAATTGCAATGATATAACGCTGGATTTGAAGATACAGGAGGAAGTCAAAAAGTCAGGGAATACAGGCAGTTTCCAGAAGCTAAAAAAGGCAAGCATATAAATTTTTCTCATAAGCCCCCAGATTTTATTTTAGGACTCATAAAATTTAATGCTTTGAGAATTATTTGACCCAAAATTAAATATGTAAGTATAAATTTAACAAAGTATGTACAAGATCCTGTATGAAGAACACTACAAAACTATGATGAATAAAATCGAAGTACTAAATAAATGGAGATTCCATGTACATGAATATGAAGACTCAATATTGTCAAGATGTCTGTTCTTCCCAACTTGATGTATAGATTCAAAAGAATCCCAATCAAAATCCAACCAAGTAACTTTCTGTTTATCAACAAACTAACTCTAAAGTTTATGTGGAAAGGCAAAAGACACAGAATAGCCAACAAAATACTGAAGAAGAAGAAGAGCAAAGCTGGAGGACTGACACTAACTTCAAGACTTACTATAAAGCTACAGTAATCAAGATAGTTTGGTATTAGCAAAAGAATAGACAAATAGATCAATGGAACAAAATAGAGAGCCCAGAAATATGCCTGCACAAATACAGTCAATTGATCTTCGGTAAAGAAGCCAAGGCACTATAATGGAATAAAGACCATCTTTTCAACAAATGGTCCTGGAACTGGACACTCACATGCAAAATGTTGAATCTAGACACAGACCTATTATCCTTCACAAAAATTAGATTAAAACAGATCGCAGACCTAAATGTTAAATGCAAACCTATAAAACTCCTAGGAGCTGGCATAGGAGAAAACCCAGATGACCCTGGGTATGGTGATGATAATTCTAGATACAACACCAAGGGCATGATCTATGAAAAAAAATTGATAAGCTGGACTTCATTAAAATTAAAACCTCTGCTCTGCAAAAGACAATGTCAAGAGAACTAAAAACAAGTCAGAGACTATAGAAATTACTTGCAAGAGACATCTGATAAAAGCCTTATCCAAAATGTACAAAGAACTCTAAAAATTCAAATATATAACATATAATACATAGTACACAATGAACACTATACAAAATATAACATTCTGGAATATACTGAGATATACAAATAACCTGAGAAATTATATAATTTATTATAAGTACATATAAATTATATATTTAACCATGTAGACACATATTTAAATATCAGGGGTGAAAATTGAGATCATTTGTGTCAACATAATAGCTCTTACTATACTATACTATACTTACTATATATGAGAAAATTCTCAACCAAGTAGATGATGGTAAAACCAATAGATCACTTTTTGCTACAGGAAACTTCTGCAAATGAATTTATCTAAACTATTCACTCATCTAAACAAATAGCTCACAATAATACATGTGATGCTAAAAAATTTAATTATCAAGATTCACTTCAAGACCTTATATTTGATGAGTCCACCAAAGGTAAATTATTTTTTTATAAACATCGATCAATTATTTTAACACCTTCAACGACCCACAGTAAGCCACATGAGCCCAGATGGAAACCTCCACTGATTTAGATTGTTTTGGTCTCTGTTACATTAGATCCCATAAATATGGCTTTACTTGATCATCAGGTTATTCTGGTAATCTTTGTGGGTTGAGGAGTTGGCCCCTGGCAATATAGTTATATAGATATTACAACGTTTTCTTGCAATATGCTTTAGTTTAGTACCTAATTGTCTATATAGATGTTGGCTCACATTTTTATTCTTTAAACTGATGCACTTGAAAATCATCCTTATTAAATTTTTAATAATATTTATATTATATTTTGTCAAAATCAAGTAAGATTCTTTTTTTTTTTTTTTTTACCAATTTTAGTTTACAGCATTATTAAAAAACACTCTTGGTCTAATATACATGAAGTAGTCACTGAGCCAACTATTAGATATAATGAAGTTTTAAAGTAATAAGTAAACTTATGAACTTAGCTTCTGCCTATTTCTATCACCTTTATAAATCATTGGTAGGCTTTCTTTCATGTAAGTCAGAGGCTTGGGGGTACTGAAAGATCAGTTTGCGATCCATTGTCTTGAGTTCAGAATCAGCCTTGCAGGGTCTAGAGTATCTTTGCTTTTCCTGGTTCCTTTGTATCTTCCCTTCTCAAATGCCTGCCCTGAGGACTGTTAGCTGGTTCTAGCACCAGAGGGAAACAATAGCCCGATAAGAGAGTATTTAACCAGCAACCAAATTAGGGTCAAATCTTAGTGGTTTGGTTTCTCTGACTGAATGTGAAAAGATACACTGAGCTACTGCACATTATCCCTTTAAATACCTGGTCTGCTCCAGTGGAAAAAAAAATCCATTTTCTACTCCAGAAAACTATAAAAATGTGAAAATACGGGGCGCCTGGGTGGCACAGCAGTTAAGCGTCTGCCTTCAGCTCAGGGTTGATCCCAGCGTTAAAAAAAAAATGTGAAAATACTCATATAGGAAATGTCACATACCTTAATTTAAAAATACTTCATTGTTAGGGGGCCTGGGTGGTGCAGTCATTAAGCATCTGCCTTCGGCTCAGGGCGTGATCCCGGCGTTCTGGGATCGAGCCCCACATCAGGCTCCTCCGCTATGAGCCTGCTTCTTCCTCTCCCACTTCCCCTGCTTGTGTTCCCTCTCTCGCTGGCTGTCTCTATCTCTGTCGAATAAATAAATAAAATCTTTAAAAAAAAATGTGAAAATACTCATATAGGAAATGTCACAAATCAGAATCCAGGGTGGGGAAGAGTGAGGGTTGGTCTTGCAAATGCAGCAAAAATTGACACTTCAAGAAAAACACATTACACTTCCTCTAATTCTTCTGAAAGAATCTCACAAAATTTTACTATATAAACATGTAGGGCTGATAGTACTATTTAAAAATTAATTTAATAAAAAAATACAGGACACCCAATTAAACTTGAATAAAAAAATAAAAATTTAAAACCTAATTTGAGTTTTACTATTTTGTTTGCCACTGGCTATATCACTTTCTATAAGCAAATAACTATGAAAAAGTAGACATTCAGGTCCAAAGTAAAATGGAAATCAATTTTACATTTTCTTTAAAAAAGGATGTATTAATAAACTTAAATTCTAAGGGCTAATGAAAGAATTTAGTACTCTACAATAGATTTCATATTAATCCAACCAAGTCTTCTTTCTGTATGAAAAGATTTAACACAGTTCTACATTCTGGTAGAATCTTATATTGAAAGACTGAGAATAGGAAACACATGGTCTCAAACAGCCTTATGTGTATAATCAATTACACAGTCTTGTGATAATATCTGACACATTTATTCATTTGTCACTAATTTATAAAAGGTAACAACAGCTATGCCTTCAGAATAAAGAAAAAAGAGGAAGAAATAGAATTTAGCAGGGAAAAACAGATTTTAAAATAAAAATTTAGACTTCACACATGAGCTAGAACATAAAAATAAATGTAATGTCCCTGGAACTTACCTGTTTTATGCCTAAAATATCTTTACTTATTTTCCATTTTAGGTACTGAATTCAGATTTATGTTATTGGATTGATTATTAAATGGAGTCATCATTCTTTTTCAAATCATACTGCTGGCAGAAGTTCACCAGTAGCTTATACATTAATTAATGTCTTCATTTTATTCTAATGTATCCTTCAAAGTCACACACTTCCCCAGACCAGAGTTAAAATTAAATAATTTTCTCCATAAATTCAAATTGGTGGCAACTTGAGGCTTAAAACAGATTAATTAATGATTGACAGGTTATCTTTTCATTTTAAGTCTACTTAAGGTAAATATCTAAAAGATTAAATTCCTGAAAGGAGACAAATTAGAAGAATGAAACAAGAGAATGAAAAGAGCTTTTTAAAATATATTAGAAGACAAAAATAAACTAATGTGGTATCATTATATCTTCCCTAGTCTATAGCAACCACCTCTAGCTGACCCTCTAAAGCCTACTCTTGCCCTTTAAAATCAATTTGTGCACTAATTTTTAATGCAAATTTAATGATGCCACTCTCCTGCTTAAAATCATTCAATGGCTTGCCTTTGCTCTTGGGATAAATTCCAAAATCCTTAATGTGGCTGGTAAATTCCTGATGGTCTAAGCCTGGTCTTATTCCTCACCACCCTTCTTTCAGTTACAATCTGTTTTTAGGGTTAGCGAACTTCTTCCTGTCTTAGGACTTCACAAATTCTTTCTGCAGTAGAACTTTCTCATCATCTTCTCCCTTGCTTATGTAGGAAATTCATTTCTTAGCTCCAGCTTGAACCTCACCACAGAGGATGCCTCCCCTACCTCTCAGATTTCATTAGAACCCTGGTTATATAACTTCAAGTCATCCTGTATTTTTCCCTCTAAAGCAATGTTCTCTTTCCCATTATAATCAGTGTCTATATTATTTCTAATGTTACATTTGCCAGTATTTAATATAGAACATGTATCATAGAAAATGATCAATAAATGTGTGAATTCACAAATGACAAATACTATTTGATATTCATTATAAAATTTATATTCTACTTTAACTTAAAATTAGGATATTTATTTATAAATGGCTAGTAAAATATTACTAATCACTGGCAGACGGCTTTGTAAAGCTATTACTTTAGATATGGTCCTTGGTCAGAAACATACTATAAACATTACCAACAAAGTTATAACTTGAACTAGGATACAATTCATTTCTCTGTGGCTGACCAGTATTTTGTATTAATTAGGTGCCAGAGTTCTGAACCAGCCCATGCTCTACAAATTTCTGCTAGACACTGACAGCTGATTGAATGTCTTCTCAAATCTCCAGGTTTTTTCCTGATAGTATGTGTCCTAGCTCATGTGATGATCTCTCTGCTTCTCTCCCACCAGTCCCCCTCTCCCTCTCATCTATCTATCTATCTATCTATCTATCTATCTATCTATCTAATCTATCTAAACCAACCAACCAGTAGCTAGCAACCTTCATCAGCTCAGCTTTTTCTTATTTATCGTTTCTTTGATCTTGGCCTTTGTTGCATTCCCTGACAGCAAATTTAAAAGATCTGGGTCCTTTCGTTTAGTCTATGCTCTGGCTCTTGTCATATTACCAGTTCAAACCAATGTTCACTTGGACCCAGTTTCGCAAAGGGTGGAGTTTGGACAACGCATGGGGAATTCCCAGGTAGTCAAGCAAAGAGATGGCATTTTCAAAAAAATCCAGAATGGTTAATGAATAAGACAGGGGAGTATAAGTTAAAAGGAAAAATTGTTGCTGAAACGTGAGAGTCTACATTTGACAGGTTATCTTTTCATTTTAAGAACTGTAGAAGAAGAAATTACATAAAAAGAAATGAAAGTAGGTTATACACACACGTGCATTGACAGAGAATAAAGATGCGTGAAGGTCTAAGAATCTGCAGTTCATTCACAAGGGCAACTTTATTATCAAAAGACCATAAAGAATCAAGGGAGAAAGATTTGAGAAGAGTAAAATGGTCACTGCATACATTATGCAAAAATTATAAACATAGAAAATGTGCTCAAGCACACTAATAAGAAATGGGAAATTCATCTGAAAACAAAAATGAGAAGTTCCAATTCAAGATGGCAATACAAGATCACGAATTCATGAAACAGCTATAGCTTCATATGGAACAACTTCATCTAAAGAAAAAAGAAAAAAAAAAAACCCTAAAAATTGGCTTACTGACTCCTACTCGGGAAAATAAGAAAAGGTCCACATATAAGTTAGTAGAAGAGGCTCGGATACATTCTTACCATAAAACCCACCCCTAGGGCAGTAACTCACAGTCAAGGAGCATCTTAAAACCTGGAGCTTCTCCTTAAGGAATAAAGGATATGAACTACACATCGAGTACCCTTAACTTATAAGACCCGCACTAATATTTGACCTAAAGAGAGAAAGAGAAAGCAATACAATTATAGTAGGGGATTCTGATAGCCCATTTACATCAATGGATAGATCATCCAAACATAAACATCAAGAAGAAAATATAGGTTTTAAATACATTAGACCAGGGGTGCCTGGGTGGCACAGCGGTTAAGCTTCTGCCTTCGGCTCAGGGCGTGATCCCGGCGTTATGGGATCGAGCCCCACATCAGGCTCCTCCGCTAGGAGCCTGCTTCTTCCTCTCCCACTCCCCCTGCTTGTGTTCCCTCTCTCGCTGGCTGTCTCTATCTCTGTCAAATAAATAAATAAAATCTTAAAAAAAAAAAAGTTTTTTTTTAAATACATTAGACCAGATGAATTTAACAGACATATACAAAACATTCCAACCAAAAACTACAATATATATTTTCTTCTCAAGTGCACATAGAATATTCAGCAAGACAGATCATGTTAGGCCATAAAACAAGTCTTAATAAATTTAAAAAGACAGAAACAATATCAAGTATCTTTTCTGATCCCTATGCAGTGAAACTAGAAATCAATTACAAGAAGAAAACTGGAAAATTCAAAGAAATGTAGATATTAAACAAATGATAGGGAACAACCAAGGAGTCAACGAGGAAATTAAAAGAAATAAAAATAACATGAGGCAAATGGAACTTTAGAAATACAACATACCAAAACTTATGCAGCAAAAGCAGTTTTAAAAGAGAAATTCATAGTCATAAATGCCTACCTCAAGAAAAAAGAAAGATTTCAAATAAACAACCAGATTTTAGACCTTAAAGAACTATAAAAACAAGAACAAATAAAACCCGAAGTTAATAAAAGGAGAGAAATACAAAAATCAGAGTGAAAATAAATGAAATAGAGACTGAAAGGATCAAAATTAAGAGCTGATTCTTTGAAAAGTTAAACAACATTTACGAACCTGTACCTAGACTCACAAAAATAGCTCAAAATAAGAAACAAAAGAGAGGTTACAACTAATGCCATAGAAATGCAAAGTATTAGACTACTATGAACAAATATACACCAAAAAATTTGAAGCCTTAAAAAATAATGCATAAACTCCTAAAAACATGTAACCTACCAAGACTGAATCAAGAAGAAATAGACAAATCTGAAGAGACCAATTACTAGTAAGAATATTGATCAGTTATCAAAACCTTCCCAAACAAACAAAAAAGCCCAGAACCATACGGCTTCATTGGTAAATTCTATGAAACATTCAAAATAATTAATACCAATCCTTCTCAAACTCTTTAAAAAAAAAAAAAGACAAGGAGGGAAATCCTTATAAACACATTTTAAGAGGCCAGCATTAACCTGATACCAAAACAGACAATGGCCTATAAGTTTCTTTTCTTGTAGAGTCAATCTCCCTGATGAAGATAGATGCAAAAACTGTTAACAAAATATTGGCAAACCAAATTCAACAATACTTTAAAAGGATCATGCATCATGATCAAATGCAATTTAATCTGTAGATGCAAGGATGGATCAACATCCGCAGATCAATCAACAGGATACACCCCATTACAAAATAAATGCAGAAAAAGCATTTGACAAAATTCAACATCCATTTATGATTTAAAAAAACTCTCAACGAAGTGTTTATACAGGGAACATGCCTTAACATAATAAAGGCCAAATGTGACAAGTCGATAGTAAATTCATACTCAGTATGAAAAGCTCTTAGCTTTTCACTAAGTAAGACAAGGATGCCCATTCTCACACTTTTATTCAACATAGTTTTGGAAGTCCTAGCCAGAGAAATCAGGCAAGAAAAATAAAAGGCATCCATATTGACAAGGGGTAAGTAAAATTGTCATTATTTGCAGATGACATTATATATTGAAAACCCTAACCAGAAAAACTATTAGAACTAACCAAAGAATTCAGTAAAGTTGCAAGATACAAAATCAGATATAAAAATCTGTGCATTTCTTTTCACTAAAAATGGACTATCAGAAACAGAAATAAAACTGTATTTACATAAAAAGAATAAAATACCTAGGAATACATATAAAGAAATGAGACTTGTATGCTAAA
The DNA here is from genome assembly GCF_017311325.1 of Ursus maritimus. Classification (NCBI taxonomy): domain Eukaryota; kingdom Metazoa; phylum Chordata; class Mammalia; order Carnivora; family Ursidae; genus Ursus; species Ursus maritimus. The sequence goes on along the minus strand of NW_024426996.1, from coordinate 36,591,466 downwards.
ACTCTAAGATGTTTCATGCTCATCAATTGGAAGATTTTATAATGTCAAAATATCCACACTGCCCAAAGTAATCTACAGATTTAATGCAACCCCTATCAAAATGCCAATGGTATTTTGCACAGAAATAGAACACTTTTAAAATTTGTTTAAAATCATAAAAGACAAAGAATAGCCAAAGAAATCTTGAGAAAGAACAAACCCGGAGAACAAACCACAGACTTCAAATAATATTACAAAACTATAGTAATAGAAACAGTATGACACCTGCATACATACACATATATCAAAAAAACAGAATAGGAGCCCAGAAATAAACCCACACATAATTGGTCTATTACTTACAACAGAAGAGCCAAGAATATGCAATGGCAAAAAAAAAAAAAAAAAGTATTTTCAACAAATGGTGTTGAGAAAACTAGACAGCCACATACAATAGAATGAGACTGGACTGCTTTCTTGTACACAAAAATTAACTCAAAATAAAGAGTTAAATGAGGAACTGAAGCGATAAAACTCCGAGATGAAAACAGGTGGCAAGTTCCTTAAAGTCAATCTTGGAGATGACTTTTTGGATCTCACTAAAGGCAACAAAAGCAAGAATAAACAAGTAAGACTACATCAAATTAGAAAGTCTGCACAGCAAGGGAAACCATCAACAAAACAAAAAGGCAACTTACTGAATGGAAGAAGATATTTGCAAATCATATCAGATAAGGGGTTAATGTCCAAAATACATAAAAAACTCACACAGTTCAAAAAAAAAAGAAAAGATGCCATAAAACATGGTTGATTTAAAAATGAGCAGAGGATTGAATAGACATATTTTTAAAGAATATATACAGATGGTCAATAGGTACATGAAAAGATGTCAACACCACTAATCATCAAGGAAATGCAAACCAAGACCACAAGACATTGCTTCACACCTCTTAAAATGACTATTTTCAAAAAAGACCAGATATAACACGTTGACAAGGATGTGGAGAAAAGGGGACCATTGTGCACTGTTGACGGGAATGTGAATTGGTGCAGCCACTATGGAAAACAGTATGGAAGTTCCTGAAAAAATTAATAGAACTATCATATGATCCAAATTCCACTTCTGGGTACTTATCCAAAGAAAACAAAAACACTAATTTGAAAAGATATATACATCTCCATGTTCACTGAATCATTGTTTACAATAGCCTGTGTCACCACAAATGTGAACAATCTTTGTCTGAAAACAGAGGAATGTATAAAAGAAAATGTGGAATATAGGTACAATGGAATATCATTCCACCATTTAAAAGAATGAAATCCTTCCCAAGTGGTGGATCCTTACGGCATAATGCTAAGTAACACAAACAATAACCAAGCTCATAAAGAACAGACTGGTTCGTCACCCAAGGTGGGGGTCAAAGGTACAAATTTCCACTTATAAAAAAAGTCATGGGGATGTAATGTACAGCATTATGAATATAGTAATACTGTACTGCATACTTGAAAGTTAAGAGACTAAATGTTAAAGTTCTCATCACAAAAAAAAATATTTACAACTATGTATGGTGATCAATGTTAACTAGTTATAGTGCTGATCATTTCACAATATATACAAATAGGAAATAATTGTACTGACACCTGAAGCTAATATAATGTTATATCTTAATTATACCTAAAAATGAATTTCTGTAATTATTACATTGGAAATATTAACTTTGATATTATCAGTGCTGAAGAGAGGATTCTCATGCTCTACTAATACTGTAAACTGGCACGTGGCCACTTTTGAGGGCCATTTACTGCTTCTATACCAATTAAAATCTGCAATGCACAAATACAGAATACACAATATGCAAATACGTATTTGCAAGGAGACATGTAAAATCATTGTCTTTAACTGCTTAAGTTTGGATTCTAAGTACTGGTCAATGATAAAACAGTTAAAAAAAACTTGGATACATCTATCCAATAAAATATTGAGATATATTTTAGAAGCAGGATATAGATCTTGATATGAATTGTGAGGAATAAACATCCATGTAAAATGTTTGACCATTCGATTTGATTTGCCTGAGATATTATTGCCTTATGCCTGTTGTCTTGGTAGCCTGCCCAGTGTAGAATCTTTTCCAAATATTTCATTGTTAACATATTATTAACAGCTGTGTGAAAATAAGCTAACATGGGTTTGGGAGAGCTCTACCCCATACTTCCAACTTACACTATGGTCTCATTCATTAAACTGAAAAAAAAAAAAAATGTTAAGTGAATAGTGTTTTTACTTTAACATGAGATTAAAATATAATTTAAATGACCATCAATATTTCAGGTAAGTATATGGAGCTGAAAAACAGATTGCTTGCCAAAGAGATAATGGAGATAGCTACACTTTCATATGCTCTCAGATGGTGGTGAAAGAAATATTTGATATTACTGCCTTTGTCAGATATAGTGTTAATCAGCCCATTTCGTTTTGTTGAAAGTTAAAAATCAGCAAGATGCACAAAGCCACCAGGCCACAAACTGACAGTCAGTGGGAAATATAGCAAAATATAATTTAAGTGTAAGAGAAAGTATAAGAACTAAAAGCTGAGCAGTCCTCCCATAAAGTCTATGAAGACCAGTTGAACACTCAATTGGTTTCATCATTTATTATACAGTGGTAATCTACAAATATTTATTATAGTTTTATAATTTTACCTTATTTTGCAATAAGCCTTTTCATCAGCAATGAGCTAAAAACGGACTGTGCATATTAAATGAAAAATATGCATTCAATTTTTTTAATTTCAAGAAAGCTGATGAACACACAGGTTGTTCAAAAACATGAATTTAATATTTTTTTTAATTTATCATGGAATGATTTGAGAAGGCCTATGTTTTGCAACATCAAACTTTGGTGAAACATTAAAAGGAATCAAAGCTGATAGAACTTACTTGACTAGTTTTATCTAAAAAAAAAATTCATTGAAGAAAGATAATCTAAAAGGTGGCAAAATACAAAACCCAAGAAAATATCTGGGCTAATATATTTACACATTTCTATGTTGAAGACAAAAATGTGAAAACCTTGTATTTAACTAATTTTGCTCTGAATATATGAGGTAAGTCAGCAACTACAGAATAATTTCTTAGTAAGAAATATTCTGCAAAGAAGAGTTTAATAAAGATGTTGGCAATTTCAAATTTATTAACCATAAAATAGAAATTTGAAGATGATAGGCAATTCAGAGAATAAAAATAATTATACCATAGGAATTAACTCTTCATTAAATGTTTGGTAGATTTCACCTGTGAAGTCATCTGGTACTGGACTTTTGTTCTTCTCAAACCATTCCAAAAAATATGAAAGGAATAAAGCCTCTATTCATTCTAGGAGGCCAGCATCACTCTGATACCAAAACCCTATAAAGACACTTAAAAAAAAAAGAAGAAAAAGAAGAACTACAGACCAGTATCTGATAAACATAAATGCAACAATCCTCAATAAAATATTAGCAAACCAAACTCAATGATACATTTAAGAAAATAATTTACCACAATTATGTGGGATTTATTCCCGAGATGCAAGAGCAGTTCAATATTTACAAATCAATGTGACACATCACATTAACAAGAATAAAAATTATATGATCATCCCAATAGATGCAGAAAAAGCACTTGACAAAGTACAACATTCATTCATGATAACTCTCAACAAAGTAGGTTTAGAGGGAACATACATCAACATAATGTAGGCTGTGTAGAAAAAGTCCACAGCTAACATCATGCTCGATGGTGAAAAACAGCTCTGTCATTAAAATCAGGAACAAGACAAGGAGGTCGGCTCTCACCAATGTTATGCAACATCATACAAGAATATCTAGCCATAACAATCAGACAAGAAAAAGAAATAACAGGTATCCACATTTGTAAGGAAGAAGTAAAACTTCCACTGTTTGCAGATGACATGTATATATAGTATATAGAAAATCCTAAAGACTCCACCAAAAACTACTAGAACTGATAAATGAATTCAGTAAAGCTGTAGGATAAAAAATCAATACATATAAATCTGTCGCACTTGATACACTAATAATGAAGTAGCAGAAAGAGAAATTAAGGAATCTGCCCCATTTACAATTTCACTAAAAAGAATAAAATACCTAGGAATAAATGTAACCAAGGAGGTAAAAGACCTGTACTCTGAAAATGGTAAAATGTTGTTGAAAAAAATTGAAGATACAAACAAATACAAAGACATTTCACGCTCAGGGATTGGAAGAACAAATACTGTTAAAATGTCCACACTACCCAAAGCAATCTATAGATTTAAAGCAATCTCTATCAAAATACCAACGGCGTTTTTCACAGAACTAGAACAAATAATACTAAAATTTTATGGAACTCTGAATAACCAAAGCCACCTTGAGAAAGAACAAAGTTGGAGGCACTACAATTCCAGATTTCAAGATACACTACAAATCTGTATTAATCAAAACAATATGGCACTGGCACAGAAATAGACACATAGATCAACAGAACAGAGAGCCCAGAAATAAACCTACACTTATATGGTCAATTAATCTACAACAAAGGAGGCAAGAATTTACAGTAGGGAAAAGACCATCTGTTCAATAAATGGTGCTGGGAAAACTGTGCAGTGATATGCAAAAGAATGAAACTGGACCACTTTCTTACACCATATACAAAAATAAACTCAAAATGGATTAAAGACTTGACTATAAGACCTGAAACCATAAAACTCCTAGAAGAGAACATAAGCAGTAATTTCTCTGACAAAGGCTGTAGAAAGATTTTTCTAGATATATCTCCTCAGGCAAGGGAAACAAAAGCAAAAATAAACTTTCGGGACTACATCGAAATAAAAAGGTTTTGCACCGTGAAGGAAATCATCAACAAAACAAAAGGGCAACCTACTGAATAGGACAAGTTATCTGCAAATGATATATTCTTTAGGAGGTTAATATCCAAAATCTAAAAAGAATGTCTACAACTCAACACCAAAAGAACAAATAATCCAATTAAAAAATAAGCAGAGAATCGGATAGAAATTTTCCAAAATAAACATATGGCCAACAGACACATGAAAAGATGCTCAACATCACCAATTATCAAGGAAATGCAAATCAAAATCACAATGAGGTATTACCTTACACCTGTCAGAATGGCTAAATTTCAAAAGAGAATAAGAAGTGATGGTGGGGATCTGGAGAAAAAAAAAACAAAACTCCTATGCACTTTTGGGGGAAATGCAAAATGGTACAGCCACTGTGGAAAACAATATAGAGCTTCCTTGAAAATCAAAATTATAACTATCCAATAATCAAGTAATTCCACCACTAGGTATTACCCAAAGAAAACAGAAACACAAATGCAAAGGTTATATGAACCCCACGTTTATTGCAGCATTATTTACAATAGCCAAGATTGGAAGCAACTCAAGTGTCTATCTGTAAATGAATGAAGAAAATGTGGTGTGTATACACACACACACACACACACACACACACACACGTATACATCCATACATAATAGAATATTACTCAGCTATAAAAAAGCATGAAATCTTTCCATTTGCTACATGATGAACCCAAAGGGTATAATGCTAAGTGAAATAAGTCAGAGAAAGACAAATACCACATGGTTTCACTCATGTAGAATTTAACAAAACAGGAGGGAAAAAAAAGAAACAAAAAAAGAGACCCTAAAATACAGAGAAAAAATTGGTGGTTACCAGAGGGGAGGTAGGTGAGGGGATAGGTGAAAAAAACAAAAGGGATTAAGAATACACTTATCTTGATGAGGACGGAGAAAAGCATAGAAATGTTGAATCGTATTGTACACCTGAAACTAATATAACACTGTTAATTATATTTTAATAAAATAGTAATTAGACCATATTTTAAAAATCATTTTTCATAAATTTTAATAGAAAAATAATTTTTCATAGAACTATCAGTGATAGGATATTCAAAATATGTATAAAGGAAATGGTTAAATTGCATAAATATGCTCGAGAATACTCTGGTTAGAGATTTTTGCTCATTCAGAAAATTAATGTACATACTCAATATTACTTCAGAATTCCACTTTAAGAAAATACTTATGGTTTTGAAAATATAGTTTGAATAAAGCGGCTTTATAGGCCCATTGATAAAATAATTTTTTGGCCACTAAATACTTAAATTACAAAACATTACTTTAACATTTTCTTATTTTCTCAAAAGTGATCTGGTTTGGTTGTCATCCTCTGTATAACGTAATACTAAGTGAAATAAGCCTGTTGCATGAGTGGTATAACATTTATATAAAAAAAACTTACTAAAAATAACATTTATGTAATATATTTTCTATATACCCTAAATATATTTTCCATTTCTCTCTGTATGTAAACACATACCACACACACAATTACATAGGAAACTACACATCAAAACGTCAAAGGTAGTTACTTCTCTAGGTGTATAGGACTAAAGATGGTTATTTTATTTAAGGTTTGACTGGATAAGTCACTCTGGAATTCAGGAATGATGTCTACCCTGGAGTTAAATATTTCAGATTCACTGATCAGCATTATAAGTTATGACTAAAGTCAGGTAGATGAGTGAAAAGGAGATAATATTTATAAAAAGAAAATTTACTACAGAAAAAGATAGAAGGCAAGTATTGGGCAAATATTTAAGTGTTCAGTAGAGCAAGAATTGTTTGGAGGATTAAGAAGAAAGAGACCGAGGCATTAAGTGGTAAAGTCAAAAACAATACTAATATTCTTAGAGAACAGGAATCACAGCCTGTCCATGCCTGTAGTCTCACTGTCAAGGGCACTGGGTAGGTGAAGAGTTAACACTTCTTGAAAGAGCAAATTGATTTTAAGAAGCACCAGAGAAAATTTAAGAGAGAAGGTTAGAGGGGATAATAAGAACATATAGATATTAAATTGTAAACACTTTGGAGAGCCCTGTTGTTTTATAAAAAACTAGAAATTCCCGAACCTAATAGAATCAAATGTATGACATTCAATAAAAATGTTACATTAATTTTTAATCTGGCTACTTCACCGTGTCCTCCCGTAGGGTATCTCTTTACATGTATTTACATGTACCTTTTTGGGTCTGGACTGGACCAATGGGCATGACTGTGTGAATGAAAAAAATTAGTCCTTATTTTGTCTTCATATGTGTCTATACACACACACAAAGAGGGACAGAGAGACTGACAGAGGGGAAAAACCTGAGGGTCCACAATAAAGACAAATCAATTTTTACCTGATTACTTTCAATATTCATCAGCCAAAGTAGACTTTAATCATCAGTTGTAGGACCAAATCACAGATAACAAAAATAGGATGTTTCCAACAGAAATTATCACTTGGTGAAGAAGAGTGATGTTTAATAGAAACTCCTTTAGTTGTACTCCTGCCACCGTTGGGTTGACATCTGAATATTTTCTTATTCAGCTTAAGTAGTAAATACCCCCTAAGTATAATATTTAAAGGTATCTAGATATTAATAGTAATAGGCACTTTAATTTGCTTGTAACCAAGAGAACAGTTAAGCTTGAGTTAAATTAAAAAAAAAATTATGTACCATATAATAGATTTATAAATGTTTTAATACAGAATGGATTTTAAGAAAACTGTCAGTTAAAGGAAAAAAATAAGTAATTGTAGCTTTCCTTATGTTTCTTTGCCCTCTTATTGATTTAGCATAAATACCCATGTAAGTCCATCTTTCTCTTTAATACAATAAATGGTAAATGGGTTATGTTCTCTAAATCTTCATTTCTCTTTTTTTAAGATTTATTTATTTTAGAGAGAGAGGAGAGAGAGAATGAGCACTCATGTGGGGGTAGGACGGGCAGAGGAAGAGAATCTCAAGCAGACTCCCCACTGAGCATCCCTGACAGGCTCATGACCCTGAGATAATGACCTGAGCCAAAACCCAGAGTCTGAGGGTTAGCCAACTGAGCCGCCCAGCCCCTCTAAATCTTCACTTCTAATAAACAGTGGCTCCATCATATCACGTAAGTTTATGACTCTATTCATTTAACACAAATTAAATTTGGTTTCTGTCCATGGACATTTAATACAATCTTTGCTTCCAGAACTTGATGAATTTGCCCCTAAAATACAAAGCACTGCCAAATACTATCACATTTGCCACAACAGCATAAAAGCTTTCTTCCACCTTCAACTAAACAATAATTATCTCAGATAAACTATGACACTACTTTTCTTCTGCTATTTCCTCTACACTGACTCAAAACATTACTCTTGACACTATTATTTCCTTTTCTTAAAATTATGTTAGATTCATTAAGATCTAAAAACTAACATTATAGTATGTAAGATTCAAATTTAAGTATTACTTTAAGAGTATGGAGGAGGCATTTATGAAGCTAAAGGAATGGATACTTCTCTTTTGTGTGAAACTGGGTTCATTTAACTTTTACTCTCAAATTTTAGATAAATTATTTTCTCTGTAAAATAGTTGAGTCTTGAGTCTATTTTCTGAGGATGATATAGTCTAGTATACATATATATGAATATATTATGGAAAATTTTCTCATCGGGTCTTCTGTTCACTGGCTTCAAACCTAAGCTATGCACTAAGACATATGTCTGCTAGGGCTTTTCCGTTGGCGTCAGGTAAGTATAAGATCGGGTAGTTATAGCAGGGAAATCCAGAAGAAATGCAAAGAAAGGATTCTCTCCGTTATGTATTTATTAGAAGATCTACAAATTACATACATAAACCTATATACACACTATATTTAGATTTTCTTTTTACCATGTGCTGTCTCTCATCCATTTTTGAAGCTTTCCAGGAATACAGGAATCAAACAGGCAATTGTGATTTGTTGTGTTTTGCTGAAAGCTTGTCATACTGTTTTCAATCCTATAGACTTTCCTTCAAATTCTACATACTCGGAAAATAAATTCATCTTACAGTCACAGTCTCAATGAAAACTACTCCAACATGTAAATGTTTCTCTGGTTTTTGGGTGGTTACTGAAAAGTTACAATAGTTCTAGCGTGTTGCTTTCTATTTTATTTATTTTATTTTATTTATTTATTTGACAGAGATAGAGACAGCGAGAGAGGGAACACAAGCAGGGGGAGTGGGAGAGGAAGAAGCAGGTTCATAGCGGAGGAGCCTGATGTGGGGCTCGATCCCATAACGCCGGGATCACGCCCTGAGCCGAAGGCAGACGCTTAACAACGCTGCCACCCAGGTGCCCCTGCTTTCTATTTTATTATCTTTTTCATTTTTATAACACTCAATACATCAGAATTAGTTTGACTTTAACACAACTGTAGATTAATTCATTTGATTTTCTCAGGGACTCATGCACTCCTAAAATTAAATAAGGAATCCTGTTAATCTACTGGTAGATGAAACCAAAAGTATTTTTACTAGGTTTTCATTTTCTTGTGGACTCTTTCATTCTAAGAATGTCTTTTCAAAAACAGTAATATTTACTATCGTTTGATCTTACAGTTCAATATGCAGTATCTCTCAGAAATCTCTCAATACTCTCATAGAACAGGTAAAAGCAATTGCAATTAATCTCCTTATTTTTCAAATGAAAAAAACTGCTTGAGGAGTTCAGCTCCTGGTTAAAAACCCACACCTTATTTTTCAGACCCGCCGTAAAAGGCAATTAGAAAGGCTTTACCTGACAGGCCTTTGCAGGAAAGCTGCCCTCCGCACACTGAACACACACAGCCAGGGCTTTTGCTGTGTCCGAGGGAGGGCAGTGCTGCCAGGGTCTCAGGCCCCTCTGGCTGGTCCTGATCCTTCCATGTTTACATTCTTAGCTCAAGTCCTTTCGCTGCTAGGTCTCCTTATCCCAGGTCTTTGGCCCACGGCCTCTTCAGTTGCCTCTGCCAAGACTTACTATTTTGGGGTGAGGAGGGAAACTCCGAGGACACTTTTCCTCCTCTGACTCGGTATCCCTTGCCTTCCTCTCCTAGCCTTACTGTCTCACCCCTGCACCCCCCCACTCCAGAGTTCAGCACTCCAGGGTCCGTAAAACCCGCAGAGCCTTTTAAAGTCACGGGCATCCTCAACAACGAACCGTTTCCACCCCACTAACTCTCCACTGCTATGTCCTTTCTTGGAGGAAAATGAAACGGGAGAAGTTGGCCATTCCTCCAGGTTTAGATTCCTGCTTATATCTCCCAGCAAGTGATTAAAGGCCTCTTTCAGGTTTGCTTGTTGCTTTAATTGCCTACCCCTGGCCGCTGAGCTCCTGGCACAGACACACACGGTACTAGCTTCAAACTCCTGGTAAGGCCTCCGACAAGAGCCATTCCAACAACTCCGGTATTTCTAAGAGAAAATGAATGCGTTCGTTTTTCCCAACCTTCTTAATTTAGCACTGCCGAGGCAGACGCTCTACAAAGCTTCCACCACAACACGGAGCAATACACTTTTCACTTCGAATCCACGATACCTCTAAGTCAAAGCACAACAGGGCCTTAGTCCCTTCAGGCTCATATAACGAAAATACTAAAAACAACAGGAACTTATTTCTCACAGTTTTGGAGGATGAGAAGTCCGAACTTAGGGTGCGAGCACAGTAGAGTTTTGGGGAGACGTCTCTTCCGCCCGCGTTTCAGAGAGCCTGCTCCAGAGTCTTCACAAACCAGAGACCGGAAGCAAGGCCTCGCGGCCTCTTATAAAGCCCTTGGCGCCGTTCAGTGAGGGCTCCACCCTCATGAGGTAATACAATCCTAATGACCTGCCAAAGATCCCGCTTCCTAATACCATCACTTTTGGGGGTAGGGTTTTGACTTACAAATTTTAGGGAGAAACAAACATTTAATTCCTGATGGAGCCTAACAAAACAATGTAAGGAAACTCCCTCAGCGTATTATCTCCACCCCAACCTAACCCCCCCCCTTATCTTACGTTCCCTATTTTTTAAGAAGGCAAACCAAATATCTTGATGACCAATACCTTGTCTCCATTTGTCTTCGTCCTGCACTGCAAAAATATGTATTTTGGCTTCACGTGCATTTTTTATTTCCTTTTTCTTAATACCTAAATTTTTATCTTTTCCCCTCGCACAATTTGCCAATGAGGATTCCTCCAAGTTAGAAACTACAATTGACATACGGATTAATTTTCTTTCCAGTATGTTCCATTGACTCCATGACAGATTTCATTATTCAAAATTAAACATTTTGATTCATCTCTGACTCTCCTTAGGGCCTTAAAAACAGTTGGGACTAAACCAAAGATGGTTTTCTAGCAGAAATAGAAATATACTAGACTTGGAAAGGCTCAAGGTGGGGCTCAAAGAATACAACTGTTTGCCTAAAGTGGGAAATTTTTCCAGACTGAGTCATTCAGGCCTTCATGCTTTGCATGAATACACAGAATTGAAAGTCTTCCTATATATCGCAGATGGCAGCTGGCGCTTTCTTACTTTGGGACACTTCAGTCCTTACTTAATATATGGTATCTCTGTGAACATTTTGTAAACTTAAGTTTTCCTGAAGATACGGGGTTGGGAGATGTCGCATACCTCATGAAGGCAATTTCTATCCTCCCACTTTAGTTTTTCCTTTGTCACTGTTTTGTTCAATTGTATGAGGAATTAAAAATATTCAGCTTTTGTGCTGTTAAAAACTGACCTCACAAGCCCACCCCAGCCGGCTCCACACACACAGGATACTGGAATTGGACCGTTAGAATGGTGTTGTGAAAACCTTCCTCTCTTTGGATCATTAGGTATTTCCAGTGTTATAAAGTTCATCATCTATCAGTGCGCCAAGAAATTTGACTGCAAAAGAAATCATCCCATGTGTGGCTACTTAAATTGGATTACACTCAAGTGATTTAAATGAGAGGAAAAAGCAAAGGATGTGCCTGATTCCTGATTCCGAACATAATGTGATGTACAGAGTCCAAATATTTCAACTCTTTAAATGGAAGTGGGGGGCAGGGGGTGAGATATCAAGTTTCAGGTATCCAGATTATAGTTAATAAATTAGTTTCATTTTATAATCCAGTTTAATAACTTGAAGGAATACTCATTGGCTCTAAGGGACTGATCAAAAAAGTGAAAACGTTTGTCCCATGTGTAGAAACTTGGGCTACAACTCAATGTGACTTTCAACTTTAGGAAAAACATAGCTCAGGGTCTATGGAAAGAAAAATCCTTAAGCTAAAACCCCTGTGGCACCTTTGTTTAATCCAGTATTTTCCACCTGGTTTGATAAAATAATTACTTACCTTAAGATATGGTTGATCAGCTTCCACAGGTCTGAAAGTGCTTTTTTACAAGTTGTTTTGGAAATTATTGTAATTTTACACAGCATCTCCTGTGGTTGCTTAGGTTGGAAAATCCGGGGGCCAGTGTTTTACTGGATCCAGCTTTCAAACATGCGTAATACCTTTTCATGACTCATTTTTGCACTGCTTTAGGACAATGATTTTTCCCTTATTCAACTCAGAGTATATATTATTTTGCTTACAGTTTTTACTGCTTATTTTATATTTAATTCTATATTAGGTCAGTTCTTGCATTACTGATTTCTGTGGTTATTTGTATTTAGAAATGTGTATCTCTTGGGAAATCAACTCTACTTTTAGCCACTAGAAGAAGAATCAATTCCTGTTTCTCTAAGTCACTAATAAGTGAAAACACACTGTGCTCAGAGATTCTGATTGGTACATACTTATAAAATGAAAGAAATAATTTTTCCACATAAAGCAGTTCATTAATATAATTTTATGATCAATTTGTTATATATATATATTTTTATAATAGTATTTTTTATTATATTATGTTAGTCACCATACAGTACATCCCTGGTCAATTTGTTATATATGCACTTGTATAGATTACTATCTCTACCTGGGAAAATTTGGTGGGTAGAAATTGATACGACTTGCTGTGCCTGTGTGTGTGTGTGTGTGTGTGTGTGTGTGTTAGTGTCTTAGATTGTGGTGTTTGTCATTCTCTTACCCACTTTATATTGCTCATGTAATATATCTCCACATAACATTCTGGAAACAAATGAGGCTTGTATGAACCCTATTATAAAATGATATCTAATGAACACACTTACTGAACATTACCATAATCTGAGCATTGTTCAAAGTATCTTACATTAACTCATGTATTTTTATTTTATTGATAATAAAACAAAGACTAGAAAGAAACAGTTCTTAAATCAAGTCTGGTTTAAATACTACAATACATTTCATTGTTTCTGTTTAGATTCTGATTCTCAGGTTGTACAAAAATATACACACAACTATTATTTTAAGCTAATATTTTCTCTGGATTTCTGCCATTACTTAATATGTTATTTGAAATCATTTTTAAATGCTGAAATGTAAACTTACTTCTCTCTTCTCCAAGTTCTCAGAGCTGGATGTTCTCCCTCATAACCCTGGTCTTAGACTGATTGTGTGACCCGATTTTCTTGTCATCCTCCTCTATGTCACACACAGGAAAATTTTGAAATCCCTGTAAATATAAATGTTCAAACCCAATAGAGTTAATTCAGATATGTGAATGCTTTTTATCATGATCATTTATCTAAAGATCGGAGGGGTTCATTATATTTTCGGATGTCTGATATGGGCTGTCCTGGAGAATTAAATGCTAATAGACTGATCTGATAAAGGCAGAATGCTTCTTGAATTGCATATTAAAAGCCTGGCCAGTAGTGTTTTGTCTACTTTTAATTCTTTCTGCTCTAATTATTTAATGTTCTCTTTTCATAATTAAAAAAAAATCAATCTCACTTTATGTCAATTTTCCCTTCCAAACTGTCAATAAAATCCTCATTGCCTATAAACTGAAATTTGAATTAATAAACTGGATATTTTAGGCTTCCATGTTCTACCCTAGACAGTTTTTTTTAAGCTTAGATCTCAGTGTTCACGTTCATGAGTCCTGTACTTCGTGTAAACTGAATTGCTTTGTTCCACTATTTTCCCCACTGTTCCTCATTTAGACTTTTCACATACCGGCCTCTTCCATTAAAACATATTGTCTCCACTACATGATTTCTATGAAGCCTTCTAAAACTTCCACATGGAAGCCAATTCCCACAAATTTAATTGTGTCTTATATTGTGTCTGTCCTGATTTATGCAAATTTATCTACACCTTCCCCTCAGTCTTTCATTAGGAAGTAGACTTCTTGAGAACAGGAACCACATGAAAACTTCGTGTTTATTCCCAAAATGCCCGACAATAGACAGTAGTAAGCAGAAAGTATTTTTGCCTACATCCATTACTAAGTGTTCCTTATTTGGAGGTGCATATTAGAATCACAGGTACAGATTTTAAAAAATATATGTACAATGTCCTCAAGCTAAAATTATAATTCAGTTTGAGACTGAGCCCAAGCCCCTTAATTAAAAACAGAAATTACAGATCATTGTGAAAGCCATTCTAATATAAGAAATTCAAGTAGGCTGTGAGTCAAGAGTTGCACTTTAAATTATTTGGAAAGTTCTCTCTTAATCGTGTAAGCAAATCTTGGTCATTATTTCATAAGTAAAATGACTGATGAGAAAAAATATGGAAAATAACTTTCTGTACATACACCACAAATGCGTTTTTAACAAAATAAGAGATCTCACTATTTGCATCACTTATATTCAAATACATTTATTTTATTAAATGAACGATTTTCTATTCTCTTAAGTACATACATATATCATTATTTAGTGGTTGAATAGCATTCCTGTATGTATTATAATCAGTATACTTGTGTTAATATTTAGATTGTGTCTATTGTTTCAATATTATAAATAATGTAGCAACAGATATTATTATACATACATCTTTATCAAGGTAACACCAGCACCAAGAACACTCCTGGGCAGATAGAGTTTCACAAATGAAAGAGAATATGGTGGTTGTGATTAATGAGATCATTTTAAAAATGAATCTTTGCATACTTGTCAGATAATTTCCTTAAGACAAACTGCTGGGCCAAAGTTAATGCAAATTTTGTAAGGAAATCATATTCTTCTTCCTGCACCTTGCCACTTTTTCTTTTGGGAAATAGATAAATATCGACATGTATTTCCATACTTGGATTTCTAACATATAACAAATAAGTGCTTGACGGTACTCAATTTCCACTGCTAAGGACTGAATGTTTGTGTCCCCCCCCCAAATTCATGTGTTGAAACCTAATACCCAATGTGGTTGTATTCATAGGTGGGACCTGTGGGAAGCCCTAGGTCATGAAGGTGGAGCTCTCGTGAATGAGATTAGTGCTCTTAGGAAAGAGATCCCACAGAGCTCTCCAGCCACTTCTGCTGTGCAAGGTTACAAGGAGACTATGGCCATCAGTGAGTAAGCAGGCTGTCACCACACACTGAATCTCCTGCAGCCATCCTCTTGAACTTCCCAGATTCCAGAGCTGTGAGAAATAAATATTTGTTGTTTATAAGCAATCCATTTTATGGCATTTTTGTTATGGCAGCTAGAACAGAATGACACCCACGTGTTCAACAAAATGTACATAGTTATTCATTCTAATCTTTGCCAATCCGAGAAATCAAAATACCTCATCGCTATTTAAATTTGCATTGCGTTGATTCCATAGGTATTGAGGAATTTTTCATATTTTTACATATTCCTTCTTTTCTCAGTTTATGCTTTTTACTCAGTTTTCTGTCAGGGAACTAATCGTATTGACTCGCAGTAAGTTTAACTTAAGAAAATATTGACATTTACCTTGTAAGTGAAAATCTTCCAAATTGTCCATTTCCTTCTATTTTATATATGTTTTACTCTGATGAACTATTTATTATTTAATGTTATACTTCAAAGCGTATAGCTTTAGGGTCACATTTGAAATTTCAGGCCTCCATTGTCATCTTACTCAAGGTTTATATAAACTTCACTAACATTGCATAAGTATATTAATCATCCATTTCCTTTTAATTCTTAAATCTTTCTCTAGTTCTTTGGGTTTACAGTTGTATCTTATCCCTGCATCTTATCCCACCTCTTTCAAATTTATATTTTTAATAAATCTCAACCTTATATTCTATACTAATAATTATTTCCCATATCAGGGAATGGCAACTTATCTTTTTTACTCCATCTTCCCTCAGTTTATTGAATAATATCCTTTAAGGAGCAATTGCGCTAATTTCTAATCATTGAAACAGTTTATAGAAAAGTAAAATACTTGTGTGGATCAGGTACTGTACTAGGAGCTGAGCACTCAGTGGTGAGCCCAGCAGACACATCTGGGCCATAGAGCCTAGAACCCTCTTGATATATTGTTCTTCAGTTTGTCAATTTCACAAAAATTATGCATATATATGCATATGTACATATATGCATATGCATACATATATATACACATCTTTATCAGATGCTTTTCGTATGTTCCACCCTGAATAAAATGAATTTTATAAAAGGAATAACTTTAAAACACTTCAGATTATTTTTTAATATAACATAAAAATGCAATTCATAAGTGTTTTTAAATATATTTTTAAATCATTAAGGGCATACAAAAATTGAGCTTATTGTTAAGTATGGTGAAATAAATTGTGTTACATATAATTTCAGTGTATATAGGAAAAATGTAACTCAAATTTTTATTGGGAAATAGTACCTTCTGTTATATTTTAGGAGTTAGGGCAGAAATAGTATTGTATGTTTGGATCTTTTTATCCTTGGTAAATATTTGTCCACTTATTTTTCTCTCAATTACTGAGTGAAGAGTCTTGAAATCTCTAACTATAATTGTGGATTTGCTATTTCTCCCTATAATTTATGAAGTTATTTTCTTCTTGTATTTTGATCTTCCATTAATGAGTACATATACATTTAACATTTGTATGTCTTCTTGATAAATGTTACCTTCAATGTCATAAAATAATTTATCTCTGTTCATATTCTTTACTCTCAAGTCAACTTTGTCTAGTATCAAATTTATCTACTTTTGCTTTCTAATGATTAGTGTTTACACAGGATAACTTTTCAAGTTTTTGTTTTAAGTCTGCAACTTTATATTTTATGTACATCTTTTGTAAACAGCATGTAGTTTGGTCTTCCTTTTTTAATCCAGTAAAATAATTACTATTTTTAAGAAGAGCATGTATTCCATTTTATGTAATTATTATTTATATGAATATCATTAATTTTACTATCATTATATTTATTTAATTATTTATCTACTCTGTTCTTTCTCCTCTCCTTTCTATTTTTATTTAAATCAATTGATTATGTTTTAATATTCCACTGTAACTCTTCCGTTGACTGAGTAACTAGTTATTTTTAATAAATATATATGGTTACTCTGGAGTTCATGGTATGTTTAGCTTATCATTATTTACCTTCAGATAATATTATTACACTTCATGTGTAATGTAAGAAGCTGACAACAGAGAGGTTAAATGAATTGCTGAAGGTTTCTCAATTAGCTTGTGGAGTGATGAAGAGAATAAAACTTAAAATCATGATCTCCATCTTAAAGTCACCTTTTTTTTTATGTTCAATTAGCCAACATACAGTACATCATTAGTTGTTCTGTTTTGTTTTGTTTTAACAGATTGCCATTACTTAGGCCACATCTAGTCAAATGAAATAGAGCACTCGCTAACGACCAGGTCCCTACTACGTAGAGCATCACCCTCCCCAGGCTGTGAATCATGAAAAACATTTGAAGAACATTCTTTGTTTTAAGACAGGCTTGGTTTCAAAACTTGGCTAACTACTTGTTAACTATTAATGTGCAAAGTTTATCTCTGAATTTCATTTTTTCCATCAAGAATCAGAGACAAGCAAATCCAGTTCATGTTAAAATTAAAGAAGAAATATTTTGAATAATATGTAGGTGCATAATAAATATTCATTCCCTTCTTAGATTTGCAATAGTTTCTTTTCTTCCAGAGGATTTGAAATGTAAGACAATTGAAGGAAATGCAGTTGTGTGATTTTGGCTTTTTACATTTTATTTGTAACTTGTTGTGGGTAAGATTTTATAGAAACAAGGTTTAAACCTCCTTCCTGAAAGTTGGTATTTAATTTGTATATACATTATAATTAACTTTTTAAATGATAGATAAATGAAAACTTACTATTGTTAGAAGTAGTTACCTAATCTGGGTTGATTTTTATTTAGCATTATAATATTAGGACAAACAGTTTTTGAATTAGACTCTAGTCCATTGAAATAATTTTGATCATTTTAAGATAGAGAAGCCAATAAGAAATCCATATTGTTTTTAGTCAGAAACTTTGCAATATCACAAATAGCAAATATCAGCTATGTTTTGCTTGATTGTATGTGTGTGTGGGGGGGGGGCTAATTTTATAAGTTTTGTTTAAATTTTATTAGACCAAAGCGTTCCGAAAGTAGTTAAGCTCTAGCCAGTCATTTAGCTAATTGTTTATCAAACCCATCAATCTTTTGAACATCCATAATTTTTGCCTGAATTAAAAGTGGAGGTTCTTTGAATCATATTATGGATTTTCTGGCAATGAGCTAAAGAAGATATCCTAACTAGTTAACTGTGCTTAGTATTACTTGGTGCAGGCTATTGTCTGTTTTCATTCCAAATGGTTAATTTTCTCACCAGACAAGGTTCAGTCCGTGGCAATGACCAATATCTAGTACTAAACCTTAGAGATATGTGCATCTATGAGCATCTTATATGGGAACCAAAAGTTACTGTAAGATTCTCTCTTCTTCATTCATCTTAGCCCATGAAGGCAACCAGGTCAGCAATGAAGTTCTTCGTATACCGCTCCAGGCACTTTTGACAGTTTTCAATGCTTAAGTTAGTAATTTAAAAAATTATCCGTTGTCTTTTCTAAATCCACAAAACATCGCAGCATCACAACTCCAAATATATCTGGCACGAACTATTGGAAATGTGTTTGGTATGAAGAGTAGGAAAAATATTTTCCTGGAGGAATGACTGTGGGACCCTAAGTTTACCTTTATTGATCTTTCAGACCTCTTCCTATTACCTAAATGACCTATGTGTTTGTATATTTTCTTTTGTCTTAAAAAACAAAAAGTTTCATCTTAAAAGTGTGGTGTACTTCAGAGTTCACACAGTAAAGGTCTTTAGTAGAACCTTTTCCTATTTCCACACATAGAAATGTGAATCACATAGGAGATATTTTCCTATTAGCATAACCACTGTTTGGCATGAACACCAACATTTTTTAGCTGAAGTTCTATTCTTTTCCTTAGAAAGCATAGTGCAATACAAATGACTGAAAATATGTGGACAGAAGTGTCGGACTGTAACAAGAGTTAACAAGTCCACAAGCACGTTTTTTAGTATGTTCTAGACGCTAGATTCCTTACCTCTCAATTCAAATGAAGTGCAGAAATAAGTTTTCTTTTGGATGAAAAATGCATAGTCAGCAGGGCTTCAGGTGCTATATGAAATAATAATAAATAATAATAGTAATAATAATAAATCAGAACTCATTAAATATTTGTAGAAAGTCTTAATAGTTTTTAAAGAGCTTTCGTATATAGCCTCTGATAGTAAATGTGGGTAGAATAAGGTTGTGGAATGATTTGACATTGTCTTGATATCTACATGGATATTACATATTCTTCTACCTTTCTTGTTTCCTGACATGGTTTTCAAAAAAAAAGAAGTTTCATAAAACAAATTGATTGTATCTCAATGGACTCAAGTTTTACCCTGGTTTATTCTTAACAAGTCTCTACCTGCAATTAGACCAAGGTGGACAGAAAGAAAAAAGAACATTGAGCCATTTTACTGCAATGTACATTTTACAGGGAATGGCTGCAGTGATTTTTCCATTTTTCACTCATAAAACAAACAAACAAACAAACAAAGCATTTCCATTAATAATACCCCAGGAAACAGAGGAAGGCATGTATTCAACCTAGGCAGTCAGTCATCATTCATCATCATTGAATCCTCATAAATAAATCGAGTTCACCAGTTAAAAGGAAGAGCCAGGTGTGATGTGGGGTGAAGAGAATAATTCTCTAGGGAAGCAGTGAGAAATTAATTTCCTTCAAATATAAAAGTCAGAGACAAAGAAAGTGAGATCATTTAATACTGAAGCAAAATAAATTACTTCAAAGGAAAACTAAATCTAAAGACTGAACAAAGAAGCCCTTTATGTGAAATGTTTATTAAATACAAAGAGTTAGAGATAAAACTGTAGAATGGCAGAGTTTACTGTCTTATAGTAGGTTTACTTTTGCTTGTACTTTGTTTCCATATTTTCATATTTAGGTACTCACACTGACATAAAAACTACATTATTATGAAATGTAAAATGGATAATGGATTATTTATTATAAGTTGTATGATGGGTATATAGTTAACAAACTTCTTGGTACATAAGCATTTGGTTAAGATGATTTGCCTAGATTCCTCTTTAGTGTTAATTAAAGCTGAATCTTTACTTTAAATATCTATAACTCACATCTGTTCTCTTGGCACATTATGTCATTTTCATGAATGTACGGATGCTTTTGTTATTCTCCCTTTTTTACTCACCAATATTTCAAAAGTTTTTAATGTATCAGTTGACTCTATATGTATTATTGACTCTATATATCTAATCTATATGATTTTTAGAAACCTTCAGACTTAAAAGATTTCTCTACAAAAATATCCATAATACGGAAATGAGAGGAATAAAAAACATAAGCAAACATACTTTTTAAATTTTTATTTCACCACCTGAGGACTCATAAAGATAATATGTTTTAATTTTTCATGGAAGTGTTCTTTTAATTTTCTTGCCTTCATTGCATGGCTCAAAAAAAAAAAAGACTAGAATATTACTTGATTACATAAAGATAGCACATGCAATCTGGATCAAAAGAATCAAATCAGTGTCATTTTTCACAAGGCTGTTGTAAGTATTGTTAGGGTAACTGTTGAAAATATTATGATTTATTTTATATGATAGAAGTCAATTTCCACATCATAATGACATTTTCATTTTGGCAGCTATCAGATACTTAGAGGAAATGGATATATATACTCTATGTTAGTATACAAATTACATTAACCTGACAAGTTTTAAAGATCTTGAAAAAAAAACTGACATTAAATATGATTATAGATTTAAAGTATAGAAGATGGATGCACTTATATTTCAAAAGTACATTCACATTTAAGGTTCAAGTTGGAACTTGTAACTTCTAGAACCATTCTCTTCTTTTCCACAAGTAAACATTGAACACAAGAAAATCCTGCCAGCACTAAAATTTCACATAATATACCTAAAAAAAAATAGAATTTACCTTTCTCAACATATGAGGGTGAATATATATAAAATATGAGTGAATATGAAGCCAATGATTACAATTTTACTTTTGCATAATGTTTGACTCTATGGCAGGTATGGGCACAGTACTTTACAGGGGGCCCATCCAGCCTGTTTTTGTAGATAAAATTTTATTGGAAGACAATTCACTCATTTACATATTGTTTATGGCTCCTTTCATTAACAGCGGACATTGCGTTAGAAATCAGTATTGCATTGATTATACTGTGTTGGATATTTGAAAAGACTTACTAGACTCCATGGTGTATATCTGCGTAAGTCTTTAATAAAGTTAAGAGATGCAGCAAGAGATAGAAAACTTAGGTAAGCATGGGAACTCACCAGACTTCTAAGTGAACTCCTTGGGTCTCTTCTTGGTCACTGAAGATGTGCTTTTGGAAAGAAATCTGATGATTCTGGAGAGCTACTAAATGCTTTCTCTGAGATAGACAAATGTAAATTGATAGTATACACCTAAAGAAAATACATCAATCTATAAGGAATTTTTATTGAACAATTATTTAGAGCTCCAGAGATCAGAAGCCACAGCTGCAAGTTCACCGTATGCCACAAGAGTCTTTTAATTCTAAAAACAATAATTCAGATCAGTATAAAACTCTTAGCTGCTTAGATCTTGGAGAAAACTCAGTCGTGGTTAAGCAGTGATAGTGATATATAAAGTTGTAACCTAAAGGCATGAATAAATTTAAATCATCTAAGAATTTCATAATCGTCATGATTGCCTTAAAGGCTCTTCCAGTTTGGGAAATTAGTTTTAACTTTAAATATATGAAAAAAAGAGTGTTCATTTTACTAGTGTGTGTGTTTTTGAAGAAACTTTTTTTTTTTTTTTTAAATGCCTATTGGTGAGATGTTCCCATTAGTTGCCTGCTTGGTGCTTTAATTGTTGATAGCCCTTGATGATGATAAAATTTAATACTTTTATGGAAACAAACAGTAACTACAACGTGGCTCTTGAAATACATTACAGACACCATATAATGCTGCTCTGGGTGCACTATTCAAGTATAAAAATAGGTGGTTCCCTGCTATGAACAGCAAGCATTTCCTTCTATGAATGTTTTAAAGGCCTAGCATTGGTCAATTCAGTTGTAGCTGGGGAATCAAAAAACAAATCCAGGAACAGTTCATTTTTTCTTCCTTATGTTACTATTAGCCTCACTTTTGTTGGTGTTGTGTTGCCATAACAACCACTCCCAAATACACGGAGCAGCAGGTTTGCTTTCTTTGAAACATGAAACAGAAATATCTGAGTTCCTTTTTTTTTTTTTAATGATTTACAACATCAGTTGTCCAAGTATACATGAATCAAAAAAAGCATCTATGACAGCTTACAAAAACGAAAGATTCCTGCATTTGTGAGAACTCTGTTTATTGCCCATATCCATAGTTCTTGTTTTCCAATGCGAGGGGACGAAACAACACCCTGCACTGCAATACAATACTTGATTTTTTCTTTGTCTACATGTTACCATTACTTGAATGGCCAATTCTCCAGGACAAATCGATTGGTTCATACTACCAGCTATCTTTCCATTTAGTAAACATGTTCAAAATAATTATCTTGTTTTCATATCTTTGATTCAGATAAAATTTAATATGCATCTGAGTAAGACAATTCTTTAATAGCCGTTCTTTCAGCCTCCTTGATATGAAAAATAGGTATCATTTGCTATATAACATAAAATGAATAAAATTTTTTAAAATCCCCATTCTCTCTTTTGAAATGATTGCCAAGTTCTATAGGGAAATTAATTTCATATGTCATTCATAATTTAACATTTGTTTCACTTTATTTATTTATTTGTTTGTTTGTTTGTTTGTTTTTTTATCATGGCCAAGCAGAAGTTTTGACTTAGTAAATAGACACTGTATGTTAAGAATACCAGAACAATCATGAATATTCCTGCCTTGAGGAAATTGTCATATTATCATATGGGAGAGATTTTTAAATGATCTTGTGAGCTACTTTTGAATACAGTTACATATAGCTCATAGTTACAGAATCACATTTATTATGTGAAAACATTTATAAGTTATTGTAATTCAATTTTTAAGGCATGTTATTATGCATGAATATTTTCTTTTTTCTTTTGTCAAGAATCCTCTATGTAAATACTTTACACAATTTGTTTTTATATATCAACTCTCTTATTATTATTTCCATTATTATTTTTTCTCTGCCAGAATTTTTATTTGAACTTCATTATGAGGTGTGATACTTAAAAGGCAGAATTAAGATGCTGTAAAAGCCTGCTCATTTTAAGAATACTATGAATTTAAGTTATTTTGTTTTTAAGACTTTGTACAGAGATTCCTTTCATGTTCTTCCATTATCAGTTTAAAAAATTTTGGTCTCAGTAATATGTCCTAGCAGCTATAGTTGAAACTTATAGAATTCTGGCAGTTGAAAGTTTAATGAATAATCTTCTTATAATGAATAGTTCAAGCCTTTTAAAAATAAAATGTGGAGAAACAAATATAAGACCCAACTATTCCTTTGTACCTCTCCACCCTATCTTTTTGGAGAATTATGAAGAACTTCTAAGGAAACATCTCTTAGGAACAAAAAAAAATACAGAGTTTGATATTATAAGAGAGAATAAGGCAATAGTAATCCAAATATGGAAAAAAAGAATAGTTACTTTCTCACACACCATACTTTTACTTTATCATGAATTCTAATTGATGTAGCTTATTTTGTTAGTAAATTGTGATAATTTCCAATGAGTGTTTTCCTACTATCTTTGGCTTTATTTACATTTTGGAATAATTTCAACATTAACTCAAAATATAGTCTAGAAGCAAATTATTTCATACTATGACTGGCTTGGTAAATTTAATCTTATGATTTTTTAGCAGAATAACATGTGATCAATATGACTGTGTATCTGTGACTATTTATGTTACTTGGCAGAACTGGAGTATTATATTACCACTAAAACTATGCACTGATTGGATAAATCACATTTACGATTATTGTGCTGTTGTTGTTTCCCCACAGTTAGCACAACTCCACGTGACAGTAACAACAACCACATCATAAATAATCCTGTCAAATTGACTTATCATGAAGGACACACATTATTTCATGTATCTCCCATAATAGGACCTCCAAAGCCAGGCCAGGTTTGAGGGCTGGTTGATTTAGTGCTACAGTGATAATAGCATGAAACACAAAGTTTCCTGCATCTCTCCTGTCTGGTGTCCTAAGTGAGTCATTTTTGCCCTCAGCGTGGAAGTCTCTCATAATGCGTGAAGCAGAACTTGTTCATACATAACTGTGTCTAGAGGCAGAAAAAGGAGTAAGAAAATCACAAGCATGTGTTTCCCTATCTGCCAAATCTAAATCAAATACCCACATATTTAAGGAGTCATCATTGAGTTTATTCCTTCTCGATTACTTATACGCAACGGAATAGAACCACTATAATGGGATTTTACCTTGTAAATGTGATCCATTGAGTTTGGGAGGTGGTCTTATGCTTTGGACATGTATAGGATAGAGGTGGACATGGCAGTGAAATCAGCATGCTATGTCTAAACTAAGGGAGTAAGGGGAAATGAATGTTTGGTAGAATAACAATATTATTTTAACAGTCCATAGTATTTCAAATTAACAGCATAATTATACTTAAGACTTACCCTTATAGATTATCTGCGTATGAATTGTCTACCAAATTTAAAGTATAAATTTAGGAAATACCACACATTAGGAAATACCACACATTAGGAAAGTAAAGGACTAGGAAAGAATCCCATTTTGTTCCTTCTCATTTGATGTATGTAATACAGATTGACTGTAATCTCTCTTCTATAAGGCAGCCCTACCCATTTCTATGAAGTCTTCTCATATCTGTACCAATTTTCTCTATTTGGGCCAAAGATGTCTACTTTGAAAAATTACAGCTTATTATATTTATTTACTATTTACTTACTATTGTGTTTAGAAATAGACACAGCGTTCCATTTTCCAGATGAGTATATACACCAGTAGAAATATATTCTTCCTTAACCAAAACGATAGTAATTGGCTTGAGTTCACGTTAGCTTTCCTTATCATACATGTAACATTTACATTCGAAATCGAATTGTGGAAAGTCAATTGTAATGATTTTATACACATGAAAAAATGAAATTAAATAATTTAAGATTTTTTCTTGTAGCCTAGTTTGCTAATTTCCTTTATTGCCTTAAACTACATTTCTTAGTAAATAATACATTTTAGGAGGAAATTTTACCATT
This sequence comes from Ursus maritimus, assembly GCF_017311325.1. Lineage (NCBI taxonomy): Eukaryota > Metazoa > Chordata > Mammalia > Carnivora > Ursidae > Ursus > Ursus maritimus. Next base: position 36,565,928 of record NW_024426996.1, on the reverse strand, counting down.
ATTAATATTACACATGGCAGTACATTTAATCTTAACAATACTTCTCTAAGTATATGTTTTTGTATCTAATTTACTGAAGAGGAAAGTTAGGTTGAGAGATATTACTTACCTTGCACGAATTGACAAAGCTGGTAACTGGTGTCTCTAGATTTCCACACCACAGCTATCTGATGTCAAAGCCCATGCTGTTTCACATTTGTCTCTAATGCGAGAGGATAACAGTAAAGTCCAATGGCTAAGTAAGTGGTGAGACATCATAAATTAAAGCTTCTCTTAGTGTTTTCTTTGGGATATAAATAGCTGCTAACATGATGATAAAATTGTTCAGTGATCAAAATATTTGAGAATGGTGGACAAAAGCATATTAGATTATGTTATATTAGAATTTTCTAACATTTTAATGTCTTTTATGTGCATTACAACTTTTGAACCTTTAAGGCAACAATAATATCTAGCAAAAATGATTCTATCATAAAATTTTTGGATGTTCATTTCTTTTGGGTTCTTGTACAATTTAATCCCTTAAGAAAGAATGTACATAACAATGTCTGCCAAACTCTTTAAAAAACTATATATTGTATTTCAAGTCTATACAATAGTAGATAACATTGTTTCTTTAATTTATATCTATCCAGTTTCAAAAATTATTAATTTTTAATAGACTCCCTAAATTTTATCTCAAGATATTTTTGTGGAAAATACCACAATTCTATTATTTTTTCATAAATCTTTTAGAATAAATTTCAAAACAATAAATTATTTTTATAAAAAAATCATATCATTACCAAGTTAAAATTAATCTCTTATACCATCAGATATCTAGGTAATTTTCAAATTTATAGTTTTCTCATAACTGTGATGTTTAAGCCATATTAATTCTTAAACCTATTAAATAGACATTATACTTGAGGATGTTAAAAGTCTTTCACATGCTATGTAAGTGTTAATATTAGTAGCATAAAAATAACAAGTCTTTACTAGATATATTAGCCATCTATTAGTTGCAGATGATAACAGAAACATGAAAGTTGTCTTTTCCCTCAATGAAGATTAGAATGAGTACGAAATGTTTGGTGATGCAATGGACATTCAGATGTTAAAATAATTGCCAATAGCTAGAATACCAAGCAACTAATACTAGCTAGTGTACTTAGTGTACCTTCTTGGGGAAAGGTTCATTTTTATCATGTAACAAAATTATCCTCACCAATATCCATGTCCAAAGTACACTGCTTTTAACACTAAAATATAATAAACCTGTGCAATTTTATCTTGTCCATGATACTACCATTTTTTTGCCTCAAATATGAAATAAAATCTTTAAATAACTATCTGATAATGATCACATTGAGGTAAAATAAATATTTTTAAAAGGTGAATTTCCTGGAAAGATCACAACTATATGAAGATTAAATAACATGACATTAAACAATGAATGCGTCAATCAGAAAATAAAAGAAGAAATTAAAAAACTTATGGAAAAAAATGAAAATGAAAACACAATGGTCCAAAATTTGGGGGATGCAGCAAATGTTGTTCTAAAAAGGAAGCATGTGGCCATTCAGGCCTACCTCAAGAAGCAAGAAAAATCTCAAATAAACAACCTAACCTTATACCTAAAGGAGCTAGAAAAAGAAAATAAACAAAGCCTAAAGCCTCAGAAGGAAGGAAATAATAAAGATTAGAGCAGAAATAAATGATACAAAAAAAATTTTAAGAAAAAAGAAAGAAATGATACAGAAACTAAAAACAAAAACAAACAAACAAACAAAAACAAAACAATAGAACAGATCAAGGAAAGCGGGAGCTGTTTCTTTGAAAAAATTAGTAAAATTGATAAACCTCTAGCCAGACTTATCAAAAAGAATAAAGGAATGACCCAAATAAGTAAAATCACTAACGGTAGAGGAGAAATAACAAACAACACCACAGAAATACAAACAATTATAAGAGAATATTATGAAAACTATATGCCAAAAAATTGGACAATCTAGAAGAAATGGATTAATTCATAGAAACATATAAATTACAAAAACTGAAACAGATAGAAATAGAAAACTTGAAGAGACCAATAAACAGCAAAGAAATGGAATCAGTAATAAAAAACAAACAAACAAACAAACAAACAAAAAATGAAAACAAAAAACCCCGTAAAACTGCCAACAAACAAAAGTCCAGGACCAGACAGCTTCACAGGAGAATTCTACCAAACATTTAAAGAAGAATTAATATCTATTTTTCTCAAACTATTCCAAAAAAAAAAAAATAGAAGAAATAAAACTTCCAAATTCATTCAATGAGTCCAGCATTTCTCAGATACCAAAACAAGATACAGATACCACAAAAAAAAAAAAAAAAGAGAACAGCAGGCCAATATCTCTGATGAACATAGATGCAAAAATCCTCAACAAAATACTGGCAAACAGAATTCAACAATACATTTAAAAAGTCATTTACCATGATCAAGTGGGATTTATTCCTGGGTTGTACAGGTCATTCAATTATTTGCAAATAAACCAATGTGATACATCCAATTAATAAAAGAAAATATAAGAACCATATGATCAATTCAATAGATGCAAAAAAAAAAAAGCATTTGACAAAGTACAATATCGATTCATGATAAAAAAAAAAAACCCTCAACAAAGTAGGTTTAGAGGTAACATACCTCAACATAATGAAGGCCATAAATGAAAAACCCATAACTAGTATCATCCTCAACTGGGAAAAACAGAGAGCTTTCCTCTACAGTTAGGAATAAGACAGGGATGTCCACTCTCATCACTTTTATTCCACACACTATTGGAAGTCTTACCCACAGCAATCTGACAACAAAAAAGAAATAGAAGTCATCCAAATCAGTAAGGAAGACGTAAACTTTCACTATTTGTACATGACATGATACTCTATATAGAAAACCCAAAAGACTCCACCAAAAATTGCTAGAACTGATAAATAAAGTAAGTAAACTCACAGGATACAAAATTGATGTCCAAAAATTTGTTGCATTTTTTTAATCTGTTGCATTTCTATACACCAATAATAAAGCACCAGAAAGAGAAATTACGGAATCAATCCCATTTACAATTGCACCAAGAATAATAAGATACCTAGGAGTAAACCTAACCAAAGAGGTGAAAGACCCGTACCCTGAAAACTATAAAGCACTGATGAAAGAAATTGAAGGCAACAGAAAGAAATGGAAAGACATTCCCTGCTCATGCATTGAAAGAACAAATATTGCTAAAATGTCTATACAAGGTAATCTAAACATTTAATGCAATCCCTATCAAAATGCCAATAGCATTTTTCATGGTATGTTTCGCAAATAATCCTAAAATGTGTATGGAACCACAAAAGACATTGGATAGACAAAGCAATTTCAAAGAAGAAAAACAAAGCTGGAGGCATCACAATTCCAGGTTTGAAGTTATCTTACAAAACTGTAGTAACCAAACAGTATGGTACTGGTACAAAAACAGACACATATATTAATTAATAGAACAGAATAGAGAACCCAGAAATGAATCCACAACTGTATGGTCAGTTAATCTTAACAATGTAGGGAAGAATATCCAATGGGAAAAAGGCATCTTTTCCAAAAATGGTGTTGGGAAAACTGGACAGCAACATGCAAAAGAATGAACTTGAACCACTTTCTTACACCATATACAAAAATAAACTCTAAATGGATTAAAGACCTAAATGAGACCTAAAACCATAAAAGTCCTTGAAGAAAGCACAGGCATAACCATTTGACATTGGCCCTATAAACTTTCTTCTAGATAAGCCTCTGGAGACAAGGGAAACAAAAGCAAAAATAAACTCAGGACTTGAGCAAAATAAAAAGCTTCTGCACTGCAAAGGAAATAATTAACAAAACTAAAAGGCAACATACAGAATGGGAGAAGATATTTGCAAATGACATATCTGATAAAAAGTTTCCAAAGTATATAAAGAAATTATAAAACCCAACACCCAAAAATGAACAGTCCAATTAAAAAATGGGCAGAGACATGAAAAGACATTTTCCAAAGAAGACAACAGACACATGAAAAGATACTCATCACTCATGATCAAGGAAATGCAAATCAAAACTACAGTGAGGGGTGCCTGGTGGCTCAGTTGATTAAGTGTCCAACTTTTGATTTTGGCTCAGGTCCTTATGTTGGGGTCTTGATATCAAGCCTTGCGTCAGGTTCCATACCCAGTGGAGATTCTCTCTCTCCCTCTGCCCCTGCCCCCTTCAATAAATTAAAAAAAAAAAAAGAAGAAGAAGAAGAACCAATGAGATATCACATCACATCTGTCAGAATGGCTAAAATCAACAACATAAGAAACAAGGATGTAGAGAAAGGAAAACCCTCTTGCACTGTTGGGAAAATGCAAACTGGTGCAGCCACTGTGAAAACCAGTATGGAGGTAGCTCAAAAAGTTAAAAATAGGACTACTCCAGGATAAAGCAGTCATACTGCTGCAGGGTTCTTGTCTCACGGGGTCAAAGAATGAATCTCATGGATACAAAAGGGTGAAGTGAAGTGAAAGTTTATTAAGTGAAGATGAGAACAGAAAGGAAAGGAAAAAAAGCTCTCTAGAGTAAGAGGGGTCCCGAATGGGTTGCCACTGAGGCCTTTTCTGGTTGGTCTTTTATAGAAAACTGACCAGGGAACATGGTAAATATCTTGTCTATAACATTTACCACAAACAAGGTGTATTTATAAATATCAGGTGAATATTTCATGTATATTTAGAACAAACAAGGTAGATTGTAACTATCAGGTAAAATATCTCCTCTATATCTGGAATAAACAGGTGGATTTGTTACGTTCCCTTCTTTCTGGTTAATATCTTGTCTGTAACATTTCTCTGCATCTGGGATTTCCACGAGCCTGGTCACCGTGTAGTCAGGTAGCCTGCCTAGCCTCACCTGTTCTTTACTCAACACTACTAGGTACTAACCCAAAGAGTACAAAACTACTAATTCAAAGGGATACATGCATCCTGATATTTATAGCAGCATTATCTACAATAGTCGAACTATGGAAACAGCCTAAATGTCCATCGACTGATGAATGGATAAAGAAGATGTGGATTATATACACAATGGAATATTATCCAGCCAGAAAAAAAGAATGAAATCTTGCCATTTGCAAAAATGTAGATGGTACTAGGGAATATTATGCTAAATGAAATAAGTCAGTCAGCAAAAGACAAGTACCATATGATTTTATTCATATGTGGAGTTTAAGAAACAGAAAAAAAAGCAAAGGACAAGGCGGGGGGCAAACCAAGAAACAGATCTTAACTGTAGAGAACAAACTGATGGTTTACCAGAAGGGAGGAGGGTGGGGGGATGGGTTTTTTAAAAAAGGTGAATTTTATCATGTCACATCTCTGCATAAATAGTTTATTTAAAGAGTTTTAAATAATAAGAAAAAAATGATCCTTCCTTTTGCTGTTCATTATTTTATGTAGAACCAGATTCCTATATGGTATTATTTCCCTTCTGCCTGAATACTTCTTTTGAAATTATTCAAAGTACAGGTTTGCTGATGATGAATTCTTTCAGCTTTTATATTCTGAAAAGTCTTTACTTCACCTTACTTTATTCATATTTCAGTCTTTTTTTTTTCCCACTGAAGTTTCATTCTGGATAGGTTCCTTCACCATGTCTTCCACCTCACCAATCTTTACTTCTGCAATATCTAATCTGTTAATCACACCGTGGATTTTTCATTTTAAACATGTAGTTTAGACATCTAGACATATTAGGATGTTTGATCCAGGCCCCCTTTTCTGTCTTTCTTCCTCTACTTAGCATGCTCAGTTTTTCCTCTAGCATCTTCTGCACATGAATATAGTTAAGATAACTCTTTTAATATCATTTTCTAATAATACTATTTTTTATGCCATTCCTGTGTCAGTTTTGATTGACTGATTTTGTTCTCATCTCCGGCTTTATTTTCCTTTATCTTTACATGCCTGGAAATTTTTTATTAGACACCAGACACTGTAAATTTTACCTTGTTGTAAGCTGAATATTTTTACTGTTTTAATCCTCTGAATATTCTTGAGGTTTGTTTTGAAATGCAGTTAAGTTACTTGGAAATTGATCCATCCAATTTTTACTTTTAAGTTTTGCTATACAAGCTTTGCTATGTTTTACACAGAATAATTTATTCCCCATTACTCAGGCAATACCCCCCACCCAGGGTACTCTAACTAATTCCCCATTAATTATGGATTTTTGGTAGCAAAAGAACTATTCCTAGTCCTATGTGAACTTTTGAGATTGTTCCTTCTGCTTTAGTCAGACTCTTTCTCGGCCACTTGTGGTTTCCTGACAGGTAAGCCCCCCGTTGGAGACTTTGGGGAACCCTCTGCAGATCACTTTCTGTCTGTGCAGCACTCACCTCTCCTATACTCTGTTCCATCTCCAGACCCCCAGCTCAGCCTCGGACTGGGTTGCTCTTCCCTGGTTGGTGACCAAACACTCTCCCCAGGAGTTGAAGTAGGACTACCATAGGGTCTGCCTTATTTACTTCATGTCCCCCAGGGATAACTGATCATTGCTCTTTGTTGCTTGCCATCGAAGGCATATAAAACATAAATTTTATATATTTTCTTCTTAAGTTATTTCAGGCAGAACATTAAATTTAGTCCTTGTTACTGCATCTTTACTGAAAGAAGAAATAGACACACATTTCCTACTTGTGCCCCAAAGATAACTGAAGGCAGACCCATACTTAGAAATTTTCAAGAGGAATTCTTTTTTCCTTCCAGGTTTTAGGCCAAAGTAGGCAAGCTTACTTGTAGCCTCCATCTGCTATTGGATTAGCTGCTTTCTTCCATCAGTTTCCAGAGATTACAACCACTCTAGGTCCTAGATTTATGGTCCTGGTCTCAGTTTCAACCGCCAGCGTTGCCTGCGTCTAAATCAGGGACTGGCAAACTGATTCTGTAAGGGACTAGGTAGTACATATTTTAGGTTCTGTGTGAGGGTCACATATGGTCGAATTTGCATATTATTTTTCTTCCCTCTTAAAAGAAAAAAGCTACCCTTGAAAACTGTAAAACCTATTATAAGATCATATACTGTAAGAGAAACAGGAGAAGACTGGTCATATTTTCTCTGTGGGTTGAATCTGTTGATCCCTGGTTCAAAGTCTTATTGGTTAATTTTACATGGATATGAGAACCTACGTCTAAAAAATACTGAGACACCCCCCGCCCTGCCTCCAACAATACAGCACACATTTGTAACATTGTGGTTTTCAGTTCTCTAGGGGA
>NW_024426996.1:35942678-35958631 GCF_017311325.1 Ursus maritimus | reverse complement strand
AGTGTGCACACACACACACACACACATGCAATGTTCATTCCACTTACTCAGTTTTATAATCTTTTTTTTTTTCATTTCACATGAACTTATTAAGATGTTTTCCTGTCATTTCTTCATGCAACAAATATTTACATAACAAATATCATTTGCCACAACAATGCTACTTAGGTTGTAAACAAAAATTTATAGAACAGTAATAGTTACTCCCTTGTGGAATTTTTATTCTGATTAAGCAGACAGATAATGAACAAGAACAATTGAAGAAATAACTAAAAAAATATATTTCTGTGTATTTATGTGGGCATAATTACAAATAATTAAGGAAATTACGAATAAAAGATAATCACGAACTGAATGGAATAGCTACAAAAATAAGGTGGCTAAAGATGATATTTTACAGGTGACATTTGTGCTGGGCTTTGAAATATTAAGAAAGAGCAACCTGTATGCAGTGTCACGTAGGAGCAATCTAAGCAAAGGAAGCAAGCATGACAGTCCTACACAGCAAAAGCTTTATTTTGGGAAAGCTATAAAAAGATACCAATTCCACTGCACATGGTTAGAGCTTAGAGTTGAGGCCACTGGCTGGCCGATGACTCACAAGTGTAGGTAGGGCACCACGAGAGGGCCAAGTATTTCGCTAACATCACAAGGGTCTCCGGCCCAATGAGTGGAGTTTGATAGTAATTCTTGCTACAGTTCAAAGAAAGAAAGAAAGAAAGAAAGAAAGAAAGAAAGAAAGAAAGAAAGAAAGAAAGAAAGATGAAAGATACCAATTCCAGAGTCTACTGGGAAAGAAGACAGAAGAGGATGTAGTTAGACAGAAATCAAGTCATTCAGGATTGTGTTGTTTGGTTTTCTAGTAAGATCGAAGCACATGAATTGAACTAACTTTTGACTCCTTTTGGCCAACAGAATGCAACAGACATGATACTGTGCCTATTCTAGCTCTAGGCCTTAAGAACTTTAGACTACTATTGTCACTCATGAATCCAGTTGTCATGTAAGAAGTCGAACTGCCTAAGAGCATGACACTGTGAGGAGGCCCTGGCAACCAGAGGCCATATGGAGGAAGACTGAAGCATCAGACATAAAAGTAAAGCTCTCTGCCATGTTCTAGCCCAGCTCAGTCACCAGCTGAATGCAGCTAATTGAAGAGCCCCTGCTAATAAGATTTAAAACATAACCACCCAGTCAATCCCTGCTCAAAGTCCTGACAAACCAGATTATAAAAAGTAATAAAATAATTGTTTTATGCCACTTAATCTGGGGATGGTTAGTTACACAGAAATAAAGGCAACAGTAAACCTGTACAGGCAGACCTCATTTTATTGCACTCCACTTTATCATGCTTTGCGGATATTGCACTTTTTTTTTTTTTTTTTTTTTACTAATTGAAGGTTTGTAGCAATCTTGGATCAAACAAGTCTAAAGACATCATTTTTTTAACAGCATTTGCTCACTTTGTGTCTCCGTGTTGCATTTTGGTAATTTTCACAATATGTCAAGCTTTATTATTATTATTGTATTTGTTGTGGTGACCTGTAATCAGTGATTATGACTCCCTTAAAACTCAGATGATGGTTAGCATTTCTTAGCAATAAAGTATTTTTTTAGATTAGGGTATGTACATTTTTTAGACACAATGCTCTTGCACACTTGATAGATTACAGTATAGTGGAAACATAAATTTGCATGCAGTAGGAAATAAACAAAAATCAATTTGACTCACTTCATTGTGATGTTCTTTATTGCAGTGGTCTGGAACCAAACCCACAATATCTCCGAGGTATGCTTGCCTTATAATATAATGTTATATAACAGCATAAAAAAATTATATTCTACAGTGTTCTACACTGCACCATAATATAATTTCAGGTAGTGAGATTATTTGCTCATCTTTACTAAACAAATATGATCTATTTACATGTAAAATCATTTTATTTATTATGCATGGTTCTTTTATAATAATACAATTTTGCTCTTAGGAAATTTATATTAGCACAAAATACCTATTAGCAAAAGGGGTTTAAAAACATAGATGGCTTAACACCAAAATTAATTTTTCTACAAAATTTTTCTAAGGTTCTGTTAAATTTAGTGTAGCTAAACAGTGAGTTAAAGTGAGTAGCAATGCAATTTAAATATATCCATTATTTGAGTTGACTTAGTTTTGCCAAAGAGACATGGCCTGTAGTTTTCTGTCAATAGCAATATGATTTTAAGTTCAGAACCTCTTACATATTCATATTTGCCTTTATGGTCTTTAGCAGTGAATGTCATTTTATGAACAAGTGTTAGGAAATATAATTGAAAAGATGTGACCGCCAGTTGACCTATGAGCTGGACCACAGCACTTGGAGGCTCCTCATCCCCTCCCCTGTCCTTGGACTGTGGTTCCCTTGTCTTGCCTGCTCCCAGAGGCTGCTCCAAGGATTTAGCTTTGAGATGGTGACGTGGTATTGAGAACAACTGCACAGTATAACCCAGCTAAGACTTCTTCATAAAATTGTAAGATTTAGCAGGCAGGAGAGGGGATCCATTGGTCTTGCTGCCTGGAAAGCCTCACTATATAAGTTTCATTTGCTTATTAAAACTGCCACCTACCAACCTAGAGTGGTCTACCTCTTCTTTGGTCTCTCCCTCCCCTCCATGTTGGGGGACAGTTTTAAATTACACCCAGGAAGTTCCTGAGAGTGTTGTGAACCAACAAGTGAAATAGCTAGAAATAACTTTTATTTTTTCTCTGCATATTTAGTATTAATTAATTTCCATTCATAACTCTATGTAATGTAGAGTTGTTTCAATGAGATTGCTAAAGTTAAATATAATTAATATGATGAAAAGTCAGTGACAAGAGAATTCCATATGCTGACTGACAATGTGGTCTCCTAGTGACATAAATTGAACATGTGACACCACAGCTATGTGGCACCACAGCTATGTGGCAGACAAACTCTACATGACCCTCAATGACATCCACCTTCTGATGTTCATGCTTGTGTAATACCCTCTTACTGAGTGTAATTGGGTTCTATGACTTGCTCCTAACACATAGAATAGAGCAATGGATTCCTCTGCTATGATTAGGTCACATTTTATGACAAAAGCGATAGGATGTCACTCCTGTGATCATGTTATATGAATCTCCATCTCGCTAAATTTACTCTTGCTCTCTCCTGCCTCTGAAGAAGCAAGCAGACAGGTTGTGAACAGCCCATGGAGAGGCCTCCATGGCAAAGAACTGTAGGTCACCTATCGGAGCTCACAGTCTTCCTGCCACAAGGACATACGTTCTGACAACAACTGGAATGAGCTTGGTAGAGGATTCTTCTACAGGTGAGCCTCCAGATAAGAATACCACCATGATTGTGAGACCCTGAGCAAAGAAAACCACTAATTTGTGCCTACACTCTGACCCATGGAAATGGAGAGAAAATAAACCTGATTTGTTTCAAGCACTAAGTTTCTGGTAATTTGCTATACAGCTACAGAAAACTACGCGTGATATACCTTTGTTTAGACAAGTGCCGTTCAGGAGAAATAAAATTCCAGCTACATATGTAATTACAAAAATAATACAAAGAGGAAAAATTAATTTTAACAATGCATTTCATTTGTTTATTATATATTTATATTGTTTTATATGTTGATATAGCATTTTCGATATTACATAAATTAATCTGATTATAATAGTAAAGATATAATAGATCATACGTTTAGTATTATTCATATATTATGTATTTATATTTTATTTTACCCAACATAGTCAAAATATTGTCATTTCAATATGTAATCAATATAAATACTATTAATGTTATATATACATACATTTTTTTCATATCAAAACTTCAAAGTCCAGTGTGTACTCACACAGCATATGTCAATTCAGGTACTATATCTTTATCATAAATGATTACTCTGTATTTAAGTTTTATAAAATATACCTAAAAGCTTTATATTACTTTTTAAATTTAAATTTAAGTTAATTAAGAAAAATTTAAGTTAATTATTTGGTGAGCATTTTATAATTTATATAAATGTTGAACCACTATTGTACAACCGAAACTAATATAGCATTGTACGTCAACTATACTTCAATTTAAAAAAAGAAAAAAGTAGTTCATTATAATTCGATAAAATTGCAAATTCTGTTCATCACATCAGACATAATTTTAGTACTCAATAGCTTCATTAGGTAATGGCTACTAGCTACCATATTGAAATGGGGAAGAGTTAGATTATGGATTTCATGGCCCTGTGTTCTTAAGCCCATTCACACTTAAAGTAATTATTCTAAATTTTGTGATCCCTAACTATCAAAATGGGTTCTTTTTGTCAGTGCAGTTTACCAGGACACCACCCACTCAGCTCATTCTGATTCAGTAGATTAGTAGTTCGATTAGGTAATTAAGGTGCAAATCACACTCTGAGAAAGCAATGGTGATGGAAGTTATAGGGAACAAAGGTGGGGTGGGGAGTGGAGATTGGTTTGCTTTAATGCTTAGAGCTTATGTGGGTATCATATACTCCAACCCTTTTTGGCTTTATAGATAGCATTTTAGCCCTAAAACCATATTCCTGGGAAATGAAAAGAAAACTCAAGGAAAGAAATCCTAAAGAAGAGACTGTGCCCGTATCTTGTGCAGAAAAATAACGTTTCTCTTTGCCCCAATTTTAATGGAAATGTATCAGTAAAGAGGAACTTGGAGCTGCACCTAGGGTTTGGAAAATGCCCACATCACTGCTTCCTTGCTTATCCTTATTTCAATTACTTTCATTTTCAAGTTGCCATTCATCCGTTTGACACTCAAAAATAAATGTAGAGCAAAGCTTCATTCTTAGCTTTATGTCATTCTTGATTTATATCTAAATCCTAAGAAATCTCATCTACATCTAAAATTCCTGCTACCACCTATATGCTGATGGCTACCAAAACTTTGTTTTTCTAGATCCATATTTGTAAATTGTACTTAACTTGTCATCAACATTTGAATGACTCACAGTTACCTCGAACTCAATGTCTAAAATGACACTTATTTTTACTTTCAATTATGCTTAATTCTCCTTCTTTATTTTCTCTCTTCCTAAACGTACTACTATCCACAAGTTAAAGCCAGACATCAGTGCTTCATTCTTGATTTTTCCTTCTCATTTTCTCCTTTACTCATTGAAGTCTAGTATTTTATTTGTTTCATAGCTCTCGAACCCTTTCTTTTCTTTCTGTTTCCACCATCATTGCTTTGTTATTTACATACGACTTCTTATAAACTTCCATGTTAATTCTCTGGTTGTTAATTCTGCTTATTTTCTTGCTTTAACTAGCCTTTATTGTGCCTCTGCATAAAATGGCACTTCATAATTTTAGAAAAATTTTTATCTCCCTAGTATAATTCACAAAACCACTGATGGCATAAACCTCACTTATCTCTGGCTTCATTGTCCTTTGCCTTGTGCAGTGCCTGCTGCGTATCGTGTGCAAATAAAAATGCAGAAAATTTATTTGGTTTCTTAAAAATCAGATAACCTACTTTTTTCCCTTTTACTTTTATTGGTATTTCAAATATTCACTTAAAATTAACCAGGAAATTTACTTGAAAATGGCAAATATCTGATACTCCTCATTAAATGAAGTTATTTACAAATCTATATTAATTATGTAAATAAAATTATCATTGTAATTATTTTAACATAATAAGCCAAATATTTTTAAAAGTTTTACTAGAGGGTTTTAAAAAATTAATGTTATGTTTTTTATTATGTGGAAGTCCAGCATGACATAATGGACAGAATACCAGATTGAAATTCAGAAAACTTAGCTTTGGGTGTAATTCTGCCAATAAATAGCCAAACAACTTCTGTCAGATAAACTAACCTCAATCAGTCTCAGCTAACAGCTTTCTTATCTGTGAAATAAGTTGGTTAAACTAGATAATCTGTATGTTTCTTTCCACCTTATTTTATCCAGGTCAATACTGTTAAATAGAATAATGCCTTCTGTCCCAGAAGACCTTACTGATTTGACTCTTAAATATGACGACTAATTCCACTGGAATCTTTTATCAAGTGTTTTCCATATGTTAAACCTAAAACTGTTTTATTTTCTTGATATGAGGTAGAGATAAAATGTGTATATGAATAGTGGATTTACAAATTATATTTAGTCTATTGTGAACAAAAATATGAGCATTTATAAATAGCATATGAAGAATTTAGTACTCCTCAGTCCTCATACGCTTCCAGAGAGCATCATTCAAAAATACGATCACCCACTCAGCATCGCTATTGTTTCCCCTAATAGTAGAATTTACATATTTCATAAGCACTCTTATTTTATGGTGACATTATTGGTCAGAATAATTATCATCCAAAATCTGAATGTTCTCAAAATTTCCTAGCACAATAAATTTAAATAAAATTTTCAAATATTCTAAATAATAATGATATAATACAGAAAAAAATCCACATTACAATTTTTGTTGAACATGTTTTTACCTAGTAAATAAAAAACACATTTCATTTGCAATTGTCACCAGCTAGACCCCAAGACCTGACCTTTACTTCCCTCCTGCTTGTACCCACCGAATTTCGTCCCACATTTTTCCTTAAGCTCTTTTTTCCAGCTTATCTCTTAACACCTGTGTAGATGGACCATGGAGTAACCCATGGAGTAAGGACAGTTACCTCTACCTTGTTTTCATACTACAATATCTGCCCAAAGAGGAGCACAAGCCTCATTTACATTACATACAACATTTGTATGGGCATGTTTCCTTAAGGTTCTTGTGCAAACTTATGCCCTCCTCCACATGCAATGGCAAGGCTCCCCTATCTAAATATTCATCCTAACCCTAAATAGAAAGAACTCATTCACCTTTGTCTGGAGAGTCACAGCTTTAGGACTTATTCCTGTGATCTTCTTATTTGCTGAATATAAAGTTTCTTTTTTTGGGACAACTCTATCTCATGTAGTTCCTATCTGTGATTCATCAAGGAGGGAACTCTTGTTAGTTTGATTACAAACCGGCAAACTTTGCAACAAATTTTATTCCAGACGTTTCATTTTAAAAATACAATGGTGTTTGTCAACTTAGCAGTTAAGTGTCTAATAATTGATAATGATATTTCATATTGTTACTTTATTACTTTTGTTAGAGAAATTGCTAGTGAGTCAAAAAAAAGGAGAGTCTATAGAAATTAATGGGTTTCTAATGAGCTAGAAAATTATTATTATAATCAAAAAGAGTTTGAACTTGTGACTAGAAGCAGTATTGACAAGAAGTTTTCTAAGTTAGACTCTTGTTATAGGAACTTATCAACAAATAAAATATTTTTATTGTTAGATTTTACAATCTGAAATTTTAACAACAGAGAAAAAAAATCAAATGAGTACTCCCAATCACTGTTTTCAAATATAACAAATTTGTTAAAGATGTCATTCAGTTGATTGATTTCCACATCAGCTTCAGTGAAGGTTAAGATTTAGACTTCTCAAGGGAGTTGCTTACTAAAAGGAAACTCCATTTTCATACACTACAGTGTTGTGAAAGAGGACTGCCAACACTTGCTTTGGTTTCTCATTAACATGTTGTTAGGATGCTCAATGTGCATTTTAAAAAGTTGAAAATGATTCTGGTGGAAGTGAGAACATGAAGAGTCCTCTATGCAAGTCAGCAATGTGAACACCTTGCAGATTCCTATTTTACAGAAGTACAGGAATTAGAAATAAATCGGGAGAGCTAGTATTTCCATTACTCAAAGCACTCATAAGATCAGGTTTGAAATATTATGTCCAGTTTTAGACTCTAATGAAGAACAATGATTCAAATTCCTAAAAGAGTATACAGGAGAGCTATGAGATTTATCAGGGATAGGAAGTCTGCTTTATGAGGAAAGGTTTGAAGAAATGAACTTGTTCCAAGAAAAATATGATAAACATATTTAATCATGAAACAGAGTGAAAGGAACCTGAGGTAAAATACTGAGAAATATCTGAGGTGTTCTGATTAAAGTTCATTATAAATATAACTGGGAAAAATAAAAAACTCATTTCTATTATATAAATTTCCTAGAAATATTTATTTTTCAAAAGATTTTTCAACATTCTTTACTTGTGAGAACTACTAAACTGGGACACTTTAAATTTCATAATGATATAAAATGGTAAAATTATACAAAATGGTATTAAGTACACAATAAATAGCATATTTAATATAAATAAAGCAACAGAAGTAGGATACAGATTAGGATATCCAAAAGTTAAACAACATTAAGTTCTCTGGAATCAAGTCTGATACCAAATAAATTCTGTATAGCAAAACACTGTAGGGGAGGAAAAATAATTCTCCTTCTACCCTTCTAGATTCTTGGCTGAGACACCACTGTAATAAAAGAGAGGGGGGATAATAGGAGAAAAACATAAGTTTAATAATATGTGTACCTCCTGTATACATGGAGGATACCTAGGAAAAGAGTAATTCCCCCAAATGTCCCAAACCATCACCTTAAATAACATCTCCAGTTAAAGACAAAATAAGATGTTGTGGAGGAGGGGGAGCCAATTATGGAAGGTTTTCAAGCAAAGCATGGTAGAGCAGGGTGAGGATATTTACGCAGATTTAAATATCTGCCTTCTCCATTGATGAGGTTTAGGGATTTAGTCATTCCCCTCTTCCTGGTACAGCCAAGAAGACACTCTTTCTTACAAATAAAACTTTCCCCTATAAATGTAAACACAAAAGGGTAACTTCTCAGTTTTCAGAATCTACTGTGCCTGCTGTTTCTTAAAAATAATCAATTTAAAATAATCCTTATGCCAAAAAGGCATAATTTGAGGTAGCAAATTCTGCTCTCCTTCAGCTTCTTATTACATCAGATTAATACAACTAAGCTTCTTGATGTGGAAAATGACTAAGAAGAAATTTAGCCATGCAGAAATAAATACAAAAAGTATATAAATGATACAATTTAAAACAAATGTGGAAAATGAGACACAAAAACAAGATGTTATTTTCCGTGGAATGAGGTAACTTTACATACTGTTAAAAAACAAAATTCAACAGAGTAATTTGAAGATCTAATTGGCTTTATTAAATGATTCATGAATTGGGCAGCATCCTATCTAGCAAGTAGAGAGCGTCTCCTAGTTGTACAAGATGGAAAGTTTTTATAGGAAGGAGGGTGGGCAGGAAAGATTTATTAAACAAAAGAAAAGAATTGTTCCAGGCAAGGTCACTTTCCCTTAGGGGGAAAAAAGGAGGTCTTACCATGCAGATTACCTCATCTTCTTTCTTTGGGGCCTGGGGATAGAGAAGGCCCATGTGACAGATTACCTCCTTGACACTAATCAGCAAATTCTTGACTGACCAGTTAAAATTTACAATTCTGGAGGAGGTTGAAATTGCAATTAGATGAGGTATTAAGCTTTGGTTTACTGACTTGGTCTAGCTGACACCATTTTGGGCCTGTGGTTTTCTTTTTAACAATATATTAAACAAAGTTCCTATAAAAGTAGGAATATATTAAAATTTTTAAAAACTACATAGGATTGTCAAAAACCTGTTTCAAAATAATATTTTGTATATTTGACAGATGAATTAATATCAGAATTATCAAAATTGTAGTAAAATCTGCAACAGACATGAGTATAATTACAGACTTTAAAAAAGATACAAAGCCGTTCTCCAATACAATTCTTTCAGTATTTCCCCATTAGAGGAGATAATAAGCTGTAATTAGTGTGTTTAAGGAAACATTCATTGTCTGGATATTCTTCTGAGGATAGAGCTCTGGGCTTGATGCATGGGATTTTACTTCCAACACTTACCACTAATCATGGTCATTACATACGACTGCTACAGACCGGTCTTTTTTTTTTTTTTTTTTTTTTATTTGAAAGAGAGATGAAGAGAGAGAGCATGGAAGGGGCAGAGGAAGAGGGAGAGAATCCTCAAACAGATTTCCCCCAGAACCCGGAGCCCAAGGCGGGGCTCCAACCCAAGACCCTGAGATCAGAACCTGAGCCAAAACCAAGAGTCTGACGCTTAACCCACTGAGCCCACCCAGGGGTCCCAAGACTTGTCTCTAAACATCAGAGTACTATCAGTGTATTTCCACATATGATTTTGTTTTCCGTGATTACATTCTTCAAATTACCACCTGTTTATTGAATAATGAAATAGCTAATCGGTGATGTCATTCTTTGTTTTTCTAGAGCCCGAGTGTTCAGTGCATGTGTTCTTTCTTTGTCTGCAAGATTAGCATTTTCTGCTGTTGTTTGCAATTTAGAAAAGATATCGTTTTCTGATAGGAAGATCACTCTCTACTTAGAGGATAAACTGACATGAATGCACCATAATATTATCTGTGGAGACTGTATTCTTTTATATGCAATAAATAAGGGGAATTACAGTTTACTCTTTATATATAAGTAAAGTGGACTTAGTAAGTTTTCAATGAATGCTTGTATTATTATTATTAGTTATTATTATTAATTTTGCAGAGTGTTGTGCTAGGAAAGTATCGAGTGATGTATCCTACTTAGGGAATAAATCCTTCTATGGCAGCTTTTGTACATTTCTGTCTTTAAAAAATCATGTAGGTAGCTGAGGGACGGCACTCTTCTACCTCACTTGTCATCCTGGTACATGTCAATCCCTTCTCCAGTTCATTTTCCCACTTCTGTCATCTCCTCCCCCGAAAGGCATGTACCTAAATATCTAAGATATCCTCTTAATTTGTCTGAATCTTTGTAAAATAAGCAGCCAATCCCATTTTGCATGTTCTGTGTATACAAATACTTCTAAAGGTTAGCAGTATTTTTTTCCTATTTTTCTCATTCAACAATTTGAACGGCTCTTTTGCTGTATGCCTATTGCAGAATATTGTTACATTGCTTCAATTGCATGAATTCAGCACATTTCACTTAACCATTTCCTTGCTAATGGATGCCTAGTGGTCTCCAGGAGCATTGAAAATATCTTTGGTTGGTGATGCTCTTCTTTTATCAGAAACTTTTATTTGGATAAAATGCAGTTTATCGATTTTCATTTTGAAAGGTTTATACTTTTGGTAATAAGTTTTCTATTTTTCTAGGATACAAATATTTTTTCTCCTGCAGTATTTCTATTCATTTTTTGGAATTCTCCTTTATATATATAGGTCAAAAACTAAGGTTTAGACTTATTGTTTTTCTACGTAGAAATTTAGTTTTCCCAACTTTATCTGCTAAAAAATACAGCATTTGTCCATTATCATATATCAAATACTGATCTATATATGGGATTGCTTCTCAATATTTTACTTTTTGGATTAATCTGAAGCTTCCCCTTTCCAGAAACAGACTGGTTTGATTTCTATAACTTTTTAACATAATACTTTATACTATGGAATCTTCTTTCTGTGATCTCATTTTTTCAAATTTGAATAGCTATTTCTTAACTTTTATTATGCTATATAAATATTAGAGTGAGTATAGAATTCCCAAAAAAATTAGGCTAATAATTTTCATTGGGAGTTTTTAATCATGGGGATAAATTTATGAAAAGAGTTGCCATTACAAAAATATGTTCTAGGAAAAAACATGATTACTGATTAATGAATTAAAGTTAATTCAGTTATATTATTTACTTTAATATGAACTTCAATTTGTATCCATAGAGATATTTCCCATGCTTTTTAGGGTGATCATTTTATATGTGTAATTTCCCCTAGGGAAACATAGCTACCTCTATAAGTTTAATTTTAAACATTTTATGTATATAGGGGAACAAAATTTGCTACCCCAAAATGTGTCTTTTTGGCATGTGGATTATTTTAGGCTGATTATTTTAATAAACAGAAGGCTTTGGAAGAAATTTTTACCTTTCCCCTAATTGCCTTAAAGAATTTAGAGGGTCGACTTGCTCCAGGAAAGGCAATATCACCAAAGATAACTACAGGATCACATGAAGTAGATGTGGTAGACAGGGAGGAATTTAGCAAAGTTTCTTTGTTGAAATTCCTCTGTATGACCTATTGTTTCTCTATGGCCAGGTAAACTTTTGTTTGCCAAACATTTACTCTTTGTCATCTGTGAATTGTTTTCCCTCCCTTTGAAGTTCCAGACACCTACCACCTTCTTCTTAGGTCTAGATGACATGTAATTGCCTCACAGCCTGTGGGTCTCATATTCTTACGGAGCCCCCATAAATACATCATCAAATCTGATTTTCTCCTGTTAATCTGTCTCATGTCAATTTTATTCTTAGACCAGCTTAAAAAAATACTATGAAGTATAGGAAAGCAGGTTTTCCCAAAACATGTGTAAGAATTTAGTCAGACTTGCTGATCTTGGTTACAAGATTTTGTTCCCTTATTCTGTTGTGTTAAAGGAATGATTATATAATCAACATATAATAACATTTCCCCCTTCCTTTCTTATATTTACATATCTGATGTTTTTCTTATAGCATTGGTCACAGCCTCCTATACTGTTAAAAGGTAGACACATGGTAAGCATCGCTATGGGATTTTTGTTCTTCAAGATAATATATATATAAAGATTCTCCATCAGGCATGGAGAATTTTCTTTTTGTCTGAGAAGGTTTTTGTTTGTTTGGATGTCTTTTTTTTGTTTTTGGGTTTTTTTTTTTTTAGCCATAAATAGGGTTGAATTGAGTCATTATGAATTATTTTAATCTCAAATTATAACTTTGTTGTTTTATTAATATGATATACTGCATTGCTGTATATTGTAACTTCAAATTCTTCTTACACTTTTTGGGATAAGCAACACTTGATTAGAACTCATTTTTAATAAGTTGTAAGATTCAATTAATATTTTCTTCAGACATTTTAAATTTACGTTCATAAATTCAATCTATAATATTTCTTTATGATGACATTTATATCATGAATATGTTAGTCTCATAAGAATATTAAGAATTTTTCTCTTTTTATCTAATTGCTGATACAACTTATATAAAATAGAAATTGCTGGTTCCTTTAGCTGGTAAAAACAAGAAACAAAAAACAAAAAACTGTGAACTATTTTAGATGTAAGACTTTTAAGGTAGAAGGTTACAAAACCTTGGGATGCCTGGGTGGCTCAGTTAGTTAAGCCTCTGACTCTTAATTTCAGTTCAGGTCATGATCTCAGGGTGGTGAGATGGAGCCCCACATTGGGCTCCACGCTCGGTGTGGAGTCTGCTTGTCCTTCTCCCTCTCCCGACTTGGGCTCTGTCTCTCTGTTTCTCTCTCAAATACATACATACATAAAATCTTTAAAAAAGTAAAAAACAAAAATTATTACAAACCCCTACTTAGTATAAACACAAGTAGCAATGTTTGAAATACTTTTTTTTATATATATTCAGTGTGTGTTCATTTTTTTTCCTTTATATTCAGTCTTGTGTTATATTTAAGAGTTTATTATTATTTTACTGGTGCTGGAAAATGCTCTAATCACATTACAAACATTTTTATTTAATCCTCACAACATTATGTACTGTTGCTGTCAGAGAGATTAATCAACTTGCCTAAGGCCACACAGCTAATAAGAGGGCCGTAGAGCTAACCAGAATTTGAATTCAGATAGCTCATGGCCTTTGACTGTAACCATTACCTTAAAAACCATCTCCTTAAATAGAAGATTTTAAAAACCTATGAAATGTTTATTCATTCAAAATCTTGGCTTCAATGTCTGAATTTATTTTTATTCAGAGATTACCTCTCAGTCGTCTTCTAGAAAGCACTTGCCTCCTCCACATCTACCACATCAACTCTGTCTTACTTTCTGCATCTGAATATAGAAGAACCACCTTTGCAGATGAGGAAGTAGTTCTATACAATCATGGTCTTGAATTCAGTAGTTAGGAAGCTGCGTAAGACACAAAATATAACAGATCAAATAGTCACTATATCCTGTCAGCATGCTAAAAACAATCCAAATATTGCAAAGTACCCAGATTCTGGAGTCCATCTGTCTTGTCCAATCCTGGCTCCTCACTTGGTAGTGTGGCCTTGAATAAAATGTTTACATTCTTTGCATTGCAGCTTTCTCGTCTGTAGAGTGGGGGGAATAAGGTCCACTTACGACATAGAGCTTCTGTGAGACTAACAAGCCAGTACACACAAAGCACATAGAACCATACCTAATCAGTCAGTATGTGGTGCTTAAATATCTTATTCTTCTTAAGACGTACACCATTTAGACACTACTAGAATAGATAGTTAAGTAAATAGCTTTTTCATCGAACTGAGCATCAATGTTTGGTAACAATGTGGTGTGTTTTTTTATGTCCAGCCCCCTACCTACCTAGCACTACCACGTGCCCCAGCACTCAAAAACCCAATAAATAATTATGCATGTGAAAGCAAATGAAGACAACACATCTACCATTATTTAGACTACTTGAGCACTGATTCCTTACTCTCAGATATGTACTGCTTTGTTTTTGCCTCCCTAAAAAATATAAGAGAAAAGAAGGGAGGCACTCTGTTACTGAATAAATATATATATATATATATATATATATATATATATATATATGACAAGTTATGAATTGGAGTATTCAACTGAATTTATTTCATGTTTTAGGAAAGAAAAGTACTGGACTGATGGTATGATAAACAGGAAATAGAAGAAAACTTCCACTTACTCTTTAACATCCTTCAAGTGTAAAATAGGTACAGGTTTCTCACTATTTGGAGATAACCCTTTTGGAGGTCACATGAACCTAAAAGAAGAATGGTTAGATAGGTTATATATGTGATAAAAGGAAATGTTCTTAATACAATATTAAAAATTGGCAAGCCAGGGCCTCGGATGACTCTCTGCGAGTGTCTACATCTACTTTACCCGGGTTGATCTCAGTTTCTCCATTTCGTGTAGGGTTATAAAGTTCCGGTCTCTGTCAGAAAGCACTAGCTTGAGGCAAGAGCCTAGGGGCAATCAGATGGTAATGTAAACCTCTGATCCAACCCTTTAAGTAATTCCCTTCCATAGAAAGATTTAAGCTCTTCACGCTGATATTCCGCGTTAGAGATTAGGTTGTAGGGAGAATGGCTTTATAAAAGAGCCACTGGGCAGGCGATCATGAGTTATAATAGAGGTATTATGAAATTTAAAATACACAGCTTTTTCTAAGTAAAAAACAATACCAACAAAAATATCATTCAGAAAAAAAATTTATTTCAGAATCATCATTGATATTCTTAGTGAAACAAGAAGCAATTATAGTGGTTATTTGCATGGCGTCCCTCCAGTTTTGTTTCCGAATCATTTTTTATAAAATGTCTATTATATGTGCCGACATCATTCTTCTTAATTAATCAAAGTGAGCTTGAGTGCTGATAAAGCAATGCTTGTGACCAAGTTTCATCCATAAGGAATTTCACAGCCTAACTTATTCATTCATTCAGTCAATTACTGAGCGGTTATTACGTGCCAGAGGGGGGCTGACTGCAGGGGTTCAATATGGATCAGAAACAGACATGTTTTCTGCATTCTTAGAACTGGGGGGTGGGGAGATATCATTCAAATATTTATACAAAAGGGAATAAATTTGTGACTCAGAAAATTGAGAGGAAAAAAACTATGTGACTATGAAAACGTAAAATAGGTATTTCTCATAATGCGAAAAGACTAGTAAAACTTTCCAAGGGATTTGAACAGTTCCTGCATTAAAAAGAAAAGCATCTAGTCATGTTCATTAATCATCTTAATCTAATATTGCTTAAGAGTGGTCTATGATAAATCTATGGAAAATTGTAATTATAAGCACTTATCATTATTGATTATTAGCAGTGTACTTTTACTCATCTAAAAATATATTCCTTTTCTTTCTCTCAGTCTCTCTCTTTGTCTACACACACACACACACACACAATTGTAAAACTAATGTTATAAAACTAATATGAATCTTACTATTGCTATGACTTGAGTTAGCCACCTGCATAAATTAAAAGAGCAA